>NW_028233945.1:0-32565 GCF_054856545.1 Hippocampus guttulatus | reverse complement strand
GATTAAAGTCCTACGTGATCTGAGTTCAGACCGGAGTATCCAGGTCAGTTTCTATCTATGAGTGTGACTTTCTTCAGTACGAAAGGACCAAGAAGGATAGGCCCATGTTTTAAAACAAGCCCACTTTTTAACCCTTGAAAAAATATTAAAGGTTAAAATAACACAAAATAAATCCAGAATATAACTACATGTTGAAGTGGCAGAGTCCGGTTATTGCAAAAGACCTAAGCCCTTTGAATAGAGGTTCAAATCCTCTCCTCAACTATGACCACCATAATTATAGCGCAAATTGTTAACCCTTTAATATATATTATTCCTGTACTACTAGCAGTTGCTTTCTTAACTCTTCTGGAACGTAAAGTATTAGGATATATACAACACCGAAAAGGGCCTAATATCGTAGGACCTTTTGGTCTACTTCAACCAATTGCAGATGGAGTAAAATTATTTATTAAGGAACCAGTAAAACCCTCAACATCTTCACCTATTTTATTTATTGCCACCCCAGTATTAGCATTAACACTTGCCCTTATATTATGAGCTCCCTTACCAATACCTCACCCTGTAATTAATATTAATCTGGGAATACTACTTATCTTAGCCCTATCAAGCCTTGCAGTTTACTCTATCCTAGGGTCAGGTTGAGCATCAAATTCAAAATATGCATTAATTGGAGCATTACGAGCAGTAGCCCAAACTATTTCTTACGAAGTAAGCTTAGGATTAATTTTACTAGCATTAATCATCTTCACTGGTAATTTCACACTACAATCATTTGGGGTTACACAAGAAAGCTTATGACTTATTATCCCCGCCTGACCTTTAGCAGCAATATGATATATCTCCACACTAGCTGAAACAAACCGGGCACCATTTGATTTAACAGAGGGGGAGTCAGAACTGGTTTCGGGTTTTAATGTTGAATACGCAGGAGGACCTTTTGCACTCTTTTTCCTTGCAGAATATGCCAACATCTTACTTATAAACACCTTGTCAACTATCCTTTTTCTAGGAGCATCTCATATCCCTTCCTTACCTGAACTAACAACAGCAAATCTTATAATTAAAGCAACCCTACTATCCTTAGTATTCTTATGAGTTCGAGCCTCATACCCACGATTCCGATACGACCAATTAATACACCTCATCTGAAAAAACTTCCTACCACTAACATTAGCATTAATTATTTGACACTTATCAGCGCCTCTTTCGCTAGCAGGGATCCCACCACATATATAAGGAATTATGCCTGAGTACTAAAGGACCGACTTTGATAGAGTGCATTACGGGGGTTAGAATCCCCCTAATTCCTTAGAAAGAGAGGACTCGAACCCCACTTAAGAGATCAAACTCTTAGTGCTTCCTACTACACCACTTCCTAAAGTAAAGTCAGCTAAATTAAGCTTTTGGGCCCATACCCCAAAAATGTAGGTTAAAACCCTCCCTTTGCTAATGAACCCCTACATTATATCAATCTTTCTAATAGGTTTAGGCCTAGGGTACTACAATCACATTCATAAGCTCACACTGATTACTAGCATGAATAGGCCTAGAAATTAATACACTAGCAATTATTCCTTTAATAGCACAACACCATCACCCACGGTCTGTAGAAGCTTCTACAAAGTATTTCCTCATCCAGGCTACAGCCGCAGCAATAATCTTATTTGCTAGCTCCACTAATGCATGGATTACAGGAAAATGAGGTATTGATGAACTATCTCATCCATTACCCTAACCATTATAATATTAGGCCTAGCCTTAAAAATTGGCATAGCACCCCTTCACACATGATTACCAGAAGTACTTCAAGGCCTAGACCTTACCACCGGATTAATTTATATCTACGTGACAAAAACTAGCTCCTTTTTCCCTAATAATACAAATAAACCTAGATAACCCCGTACTGGTTATTATAGCAATGCTATCTACTATAGTTGGGGGCTGAGGGGGATTAAATCAGACACAATTGCGAAAGATCTTAGCATACTCATCAATTGCCCACATTGGCTGAATGGTTATTGTTCTACAATTCTCACCATCACTTACACTTATTACTCTTGCAATCTATATTTTTATAACAATTTCCATCTTTAACCTATTTAAACTAAATAAAGCAACTTCTATTAATGCACTAGCAACTTCATGATCTAAATCCCCTACAATAACCGCGCTAGCCCGTTAGCCCTCCTATCCTTAGGGGGTTTACCACCTCTTACAGGATTCGGCCCCAAATGAATATCTTATCTGAACTAACAAAACAAGAATTAAACACAATTGCAACAATCACAGCGCTGTCTGCTTTATTAAGCCTTTATTTTTACCTGCGATTATCATATGCTATAACACTAACCCTATCACCCAACACCACCCCTATAACTAGCAATGGCGATGTAATAACAAACAGCCCACTATCCACCTATCTGTATCAACGATTATATCATTGATACTTCTCCCTATCCTACCTAGTATAATAGCTATTATCAACTAAGGGTTTAGGTTAATAAAAGACCAAAGGCCTTCAAAGCCTTAAGTAGAAGTGAAAATCCTTTAACCCTTGATAAGACTTGCAGGTAATTAACCTACATCTACTGTATGCAAAACAGACACTTTAATTAAGCTAAAGCCTTACTAGATGGGTAGGCCTCGATCCTACAATTTCCTAGTTAACAGCTAGACACTCCAACCAGCGAGCATCCATCTACTTTTCCCCCCGCCTTAAAAGGCGGAAAGGCGGGGGGGAAAGCCCCGGCAAAAATTAATTGGCTACTTAAGATTTGCAATCTTATATGTATTACACCTCAAGGCTTGGTATGAAGAGGGCTTAAACCTCTGTATGTGGGGTTACAATCCACCGCTTACTCAGCCATCCTACCTGTGGCAATCACACGATGATTTTTCTCAACTAATCACAAAGACATCGGCACCCTATACTTAGTATTTGGTGCTTGAGCCGGAATAGTCGGCACTGCACTAAGCCTTTTAATCCGAGCAGAACTAAGTCAACCAGGAGCTTTACTGGAGATGATCAAATCTATAATGTTATTGTAACTGCTCATGCTTTCGTAATAATTTTTTTTATAGTTATACCAATTATAATCGGGGGTTTTGGTAATTGACTAATTCCCGTTAATAATCGGAGGCGCCTGATATAGCTTTTCCTCGAATAAATATATAAGTTTTTGATTATTACCACCCTCTTTTCTTCTTCTGCTTGCTTCATCAGGAGTAGAAGCTGGAGCGGGTACAGGTTGAACGGTCTACCCCCCGCTAGCAGGTAACTTAGCTCATGCTGGGGCCTCTGTAGACTTAACAATCTTTTCTCTTCATTTAGCAGGTGTTTCATCAATTCTAGGGGCTATTAATTTATCACCACTATCATTAACATAAAACCTCCATCGATCTCACAATATCAAACACCATTATTTGTTTGAGCAGTCTTAGTAACCGCAGTATTACTTTTATTATCCCTTCCTGTATTAGCAGCTGGAATTACTATACTTCTAACAGATCGAAACTTAAACACAACATTTTTTGACCCCTCTGGAGGGGGAGACCCTATCCTTTACCAACACTTATTTTGATTCTTTGGGCACTCCTGAAGTATATATCCTTATCCTCCCAGGCTTTGGTATAATCTCCCACATTGTAGCTTATTATTCTGGTAAAAAAGAGCCCTTCGGTTACATAGGAATAGTTTGAGCAATAATAGCAATCGGACTTTTAGGGTTTATTGTCTGAGCTCACCACATATTCACAGTAGGAATAGATGTAGACACCCGAGCATACTTCACCTCAGCAACAATAATTATTGCCATTCCCACAGGTGTAAAAGTATTTAGTTGATTAGCCACACTTCACGGAGGCTCTATTAAATGAGAAACTCCTCTGCTATGAGCTCTAGGTTTTATCTTCTTATTTACTGTTGGGGGGTTAACAGGAATTGTATTAGCAAACTCCTCTTTAGACATTGTCTTACACGACACTTATTATGTAGTTGCCCACTTCCACTACGTTCTTTCAATAGGTGCCGTATTTGCAATTATAGCAGGGTTTGTACATTGATTTCCTTTATTTACAGGCTACACTCTACACAACTCTTGAACTAAATTCATTTTGGTGTAATATTTGCAGGTGTAAACTTAACATTCTTCCTCAACACTTCCTAGGGTTAGCCGGTATACCCGACGATACTCTGACTACCCAGACGCATACTCACTGTGAAACACTGTTTCTTCTATTGGATCACTTGTATCCTTAATCGCCGTAATCATGTTTTTATTTATTATCTGAGAAGCATTTGCTGCTAAACGGGAAGTACTAATAGTTGAATTGGCTTCAACAAACATTGAATGACTTCATGGATGCCCCCCACCATATCACACATTTGAGGAACCTGCTTTTGTTCAAGTACAAACAAACAACTAAACGAGAAAGGAGGGAATTGAACCCCATAAAATGGTTTCAAGCCACCCACAAAACCGTTCTGCCACTTTCTTTACACAACTAACTAAAGATATTAGTAAAATATTATACTGCCTTGTCAAGGCAGAGTTGTTGGTTAAACCCCTACATGTCTTAAATAATGGCTTATCCCTCACAACTAGGTTTTCAAGACGCAGCATCACCTGTAATAGAAGAACTACTTCATTTTCATGATCATGCATTAATAATTGTATTCCTGATTAGCACTTTAGTGCTTTATATTATTGTAGCCATAGTTACTACAAAATTAACAAACAAATTCTATTAGACTCACAAGAAATTGAAATTATTTGAACTGTTCTCCCGCAATTATTCTTATCCTAATCGCTCTTCCATCACTGCGAATTCTTTATCTTATAGATGAGGTTAAACGACCCTCACCTTACAATTAAAGCAGTCGGCCATCAATGATACTGAAGTTATGAATATACTGATTATGAAGACTTGGCCTTTGATTCATATATAATCCCAACCCAAGACCTCACACCAGGCAATTTCGATTGTTAGAAGCAGATCATCGTATAGTAATCCCGGTTGAATCACCAATTCGAGTCTTAGTGTCTGCAGAAGATGTACTCCACTCATGAGCAGTACCTTCTCTAGGGGTAAAAATAGACGCAGTACCAGGACGGCTTAATCAAACAGCTTTTATCACATCACGACCAGGAGTGTTTTATGGACAATGTTCAGAAATTTGTGGTGCTAACCACAGCTTTATACCTATTGTGGTAGAAGCGGTACCACTACAACAATTTGAAAACTGATCATCACTTATACTTGAAGACGCCTCGTTAAGAAGCTAAATTGGACCTCAGCGTTAGCCTTTTAAGCTAAAAATTGGTGACTCCCAACCACCCTTAGCGACATGCCTCAATTAAATCCCTCACCTTGATTAATAATTTTATTATTTACATGATTAGTCTTTACCATTATTATTCCACCTAAAGTAATAGCACATAAATACCCTAACGAACCAAATGTTTTAAGCACTAAACATTAAAAACAACCCCTTGAAACTGACAATGACATTAAGCTTCTTTGACCAATTTATTAGTCCTATGTTTTTAGGTATCCCATTGATGGCTTTAGCTATTATTACACCTTGAATTATATCCCTACCCCCTCATCTCGTTGGATAAATAACCGTATACTCACATTACAAAACTGGTTTATTAATCTATTTACAAAACAACTTCTTCTTCCTCTAAATACCACAGGTCATAAATGAGCATTAATTTTCGCGTCATTAATAATCTTCCTAATTTCCTTAAATATACTTGGGTTACTTCCATACACCTTTACCCCTACAACCCAATTATCCTTAAATATAGGATTAGCAGTACCTTTATGATTAGCAACTGTCATCATTGGGATACGAAACCACCCACACACTCCCTAGGTCACCTATTACCAGAAGGCACACCCATACCACTAATCCCCGTACTTATTATTATTGAAACAATCAGCTTATTTATTCGACCTATCGCCCTAGGTGTTCGACTAACAGCAAATTTAACTGCAGGGACACCTACTTATTCAACTTATCGCGACAGCAGCATTTGTTCTTATACCTCTTATACCTACAGTAGCATTATTAACAACAATTTACTACTTTTACTCACATTGTTAGAAGTAGCCGTTGCTATAATCCAAGCCTATGTCTTTGTACTCTTGCTAAGTCTCTACCTACAAGAAAACGTTTAATGGCCCACCAAGCACATGCATACCACATAGTAGATCCAAGCCCCTGACCCCTCACAGGTGCAATTGCAGCCCTTTTAATGACTTCAGGGTTAGCTATTTGATTCCATTTTAATTCAACTGTTTTAATAACAATTGGATTAATTTTACTACTTCTAACAATGATCCAATGATGGCGAGATATTATCCGAGAAGGGACATTTCAAGGACATCACACCCGCCAGTTCAAAAGGGGTTACGATATGGGATAATCCTATTTATCACCTCAGAAGTATTCTTCTTCCTTGGATTCTTCTGAGCTTTTTACCACGCCAGTCTAGCTCCAACCCCAGAATTAGGCGGTTGCTGGCCTCCTTCTGGAGTAACCACCCTAGATCCTTTTGAAGTACCACTTCTTAATACAGCGGTTCTTCTTGCCTCTGGTGTCACAGTAACTTGAGCTCACCATAGCATTATAGAAGGTGAACGAAAACAAACTATTCACTCACTCACCTTAACTATTCTCCTAGGCTTCTACTTCACATTTCTTCAAGCGATAGAATATTATGAAGCCCCCTTCACAATTGCTGATGGTGTTTACGGATCAACATTCTTTGTAGCCACAGGATTCCACGGATTACACGTAATCATTGGATCAACATTCTAGCAGTTTGTTTAATTCGACAAATTCAATACCACTTCACATCCCAACACCACTTCGGATTTGAAGCTGCAGCATGATACTGACATTTTGTCGACGTAGTATGATTATTCCTTTATGTCTCAATTTATTGATGAGGATCTTATCTTTTTAGTACTTAAAAAGTATGAGTGACTTCCAATCACCCGGTCTCGGTTAAAACCCAAGAAAAGATAATGAACTTATTAATTACAATTTTACTAATATCAACCTCCCTTTCCATTTTACTAACCCTCATCTCATTTTGGTTACCCCAAATAAACCCAGATGTAGAGAAAACTATCACCCTATGAATGTGGTTTCGACCCCCTAGGTTCAGCCCGACTCCTTTTTCATTACGATTCTTCCTAGTAGCAATTTTATTTCTTTTATTTGATCTAGAGATTGCACTTCTCCTTCCGCTTCCATGAGGTATACAATTAGAGTTCCCCTCTTACACATTTATATGAGCATCATCAGTTGTTATTCTTCTTACACTAGGATTAATTTATGAGTGGATCCAAGGTGGCCTAGAATGAGCTGAATAAACGATTAGTATAATTAAAACACTTGATTTCGGCTCAAAAGCACGTGGTTAGAATCCACGATCGTTTTATGACACCTGTACACTTTGCTTTCTCAACAACATTCATCCTAGGACTTATAGGATTAACTTTTCACCGAAACCACTTACTTTCCGCTCTTTTATGTTTAGAAGGAATAATACTATCATTGTATGTTGCCCTATCCTTATGAACTTTACAATTAAACTCAATTAATTTCTCCCCAACCCCTATGTTAATACTTGCTTTTTCAGCATGTGAGGCAAGTGCTGGGTTAGCTCTTCTAGTAGCAACCTCTCGCACACACGGAACAGATCGTCTTCAAGCTTTAAACATCCTACAATGTTAAAAAATCCTTATTCCAACGATTATGCTTATTCCCACAACATGACTTATTCCTAAAAAATGGTTATGACCATCCACATTAGTGCATAGTCTAACCATTGCTTTATTTACTCTCAATTGACTTATTTGATCATCTGACACCGCTTGATCAAATTTAAGCGGATTAATAGCTACTGACCCTTTATCTACCCCTTTATTAATTCTCACATGCTGGCTCCTTCCACTGATAATCCTTGCTAGCCAGAACCACTCAGCCAATAACCCTGTTAACCGACAACGAATATACATCACACTACTTACATCCTTACAAATCTTCCTCATTATAGCATTTAGCGCCACGGAATTAATTATGTTTTATGTTATATTTGAGGCCACATTAATTCCAACCTTGTTAATTATCACCCGATGAGGTAATCAAACAGAACGGTTGAATGCAGGAACCTATTTCCTATTCTACACCTTAGCAGGATCTCTACCACTACTTGTCGCACTTCTCATACTTCAAAACAAGACAGGTTCTTTATCCATACTAACCCTTCAGTATTCTAACCCTTTAGTCCTCACTTGCCTGAGTGATAAATTATGATGAATAGGCTGTCTCCTAGCTTTCCTTGTAAAAATACCCCTTTACGGAGTTCATCTATGGTTACCTAAAGCCCACGTAGAAGCACCAATTGCGGGCTCCATAATCCTTGCTGCAGTACTGCTAAAACTAGGGGGGTATGGTATAATACGCCTAATAAACATCCTTGAACCACTATCTAAACAGCTGAGCTACCCTTTTATAATTTTAGCCCTGTGGGGAATCGTTATGACCGGACTAATCTGTCTACGACAAAATGACTTAAAATCCCTAATCGCCTACTCTTCAGTTAGTCATATAGGATTGGTTACAACAGGTATCCTTATTCAAACCCCTTGAGGTTTTACTGGAGCGCTTGTACTTATAATTGCACATGGACTTACTCATCAGCACTATTTTGTTTAGCAAACACAAACTATGAGCGAACCCATAGCCGAACAATAATATTAGCCCGAGGCCTACAAATGGTATTACCCTTAATGGCTACCTGATGATTCGCTGCCAGCCTGGCAAACATAGCTTTACCTCCTCTACCTAATCTAATAGGGGAGTTAATAATCATTTCATCTCTTTTTAATTGATCGCCTTGAACCTTAATTCTCACAGGCCTTGGTACACTTATTACTGCAGCATATTCATTATATCTATTTCTTACAACCCAACGAGGACCATTAACTAATCACCTGCTTCACATAGAACCTTCACACTCCCGAGAACACTTAATCATAACACTTCACCTCATACCACTTATCCTCCTAATCATGAAGCCTGGGTTGTTATGAGGTTGAACTTTCTGTAGATATAGTTTAAAAAGAACATTAGATTGTGATTCTAAAAATAAAGGTTAAAATCCTTTTATCCACCGAAGGAGGTCCGAAGACAACATAAACTGCTAATTTTTGCCCCTTTGGTTTAACTCCAAAGCTCATTCGAAACTTCTGAAGGATATTAGTTAATCCGTTGGTCTTAGGAACCAAAAACTCTTGGTGCAAATCCAAGCAGTAGTTATGCACTCCACCTCTTTAATAATATCCTCAAGCCTTTTAATTATCTTCACTTTCCTACTAATACCCTTAATTTCAACAATAACAACTAAACCACTCCCTCATAACTGATCGACTGGGTGGGTTAAAAATTCAGTTAAAATATCATTTATAATTAGCCTATTACCCCTTATACTATTTATTAATGAAGGGTTAGAAACTATTATTACTACATGATCTTGAATAAATACATCAACTTTTGATATTAATATTAGCTTTAAATTTGACCTATACTCAGTGATTTTTACCCCTGTGGCTTTATACGTCACATGATCTATCCTGGAATTTGCATCTTGATATATACACTCTGACCCTGTTATAAACCGATTTTTTAAATACCTTCTAATGTTCCTAATCGCTATAATAATTCTAGTAACTTCAAATAACATATTTCAACTATTCATTGGTTGGGAAGGAGTTGGTATTATATCCTTTCTTTTAATTGGGTGATGGTATGGACGTGCCGACGCTAATATAGCCGCGATCCAGGCAGTTGTATATAACCGAATCGGAGATATCGGATTGATTTTATTTATAGCCTGAATTGCTATAAACTTAAATTCTTGGGAAATAAATCAAATATTTACATTAGCTGAAAATGAAAACCTCACCCTTCCACTGTTAGGCCTGGTCCTAGCTGCAACAGGAAAGTCAGCTCAATTTGGTTGCACCCATGGCTACCCTCAGCTATAGAGGGTCCTACTCCGGTATCTGCCCTACTACACTCAAGCACAATAGTGGTTGCGGGGATTTTTTTACTGATTCGAATAAGCCCTTTAATGGAAAATAACCCTATTATCCTAACAACATGCCTTTGTCTTGGAGCATTAACCACTTTATTTACAGCTATCTGCGCTCTGACACAAAACGACATCAAAAAAATTGTAGCATTTTCTACATCCAGTCAGCTAGGATTAATAATGGTCACGATCGGTCTTAATCAACCCCAATTAGCATTCCTTCATATCTGTACCCACGCTTTCTTTAAAGCTATATTATTTTTATGTTCGGGGTCATTAATTCATAGCCTAAACGATGAGCAAGATATCCGTAAGATAGGAGGAATACACCATCTCACTCCCTTCACCTCGTCCTCTCTCACCCTAGGCAGTCTAGCTTTAACAGGAACCCCTTTCCTGGCCGGATTTTTCTCAAAAGATGCCATTATTGAATCAATAAACACCTCTTACTTAAACGCCTGAGCCCTATTATTAACTTTAATTGCCACTTCCTTTACAGCAGTCTACAGCCTACGAATTGTTTATTATGTGAATATAGGCTACCCACGATTCAATCCCTTATCACCAATTAATGAAAATAGCAAGCCACTAATTAACCCGATCAAACGGTTAGCTTGAGGGAGTATTATCGCAGGCTTAATTATCACATCAAAACATAACACCTATAAAGAACCCAGTTATAACTATACCATATTATACTAAAATAGCCGCCCTTATTGTTACAGCGATTGGATTAATTACAGCTTTAGAAATAGCCCTAAATACATCTAAGCAATTAAATATTACCCCTAAAAAAACCCCCCATTTATTTTCTAATGCACTAGGATTTTACCCACTTATTATTCACCGATTACCTATTGAATTATCCCTTCAATTAGGACAAAAAATTGCCTCTCAAACCATTGACATAACATGATTAGAGAAAATTGGTCCAAAGCCTCATCAACCCTTAACCTCCCTCTAATTACAACTACAAGTAACACCCAAAAAGGTATAATTAAAACCTATTTAATACTATTTATTCTAACCCTTACCCTTACCATAGGCATTATTAATTTAAACCACTCGAAGTGTACCGCGAGCAAGACCTCGTGTTAACTCCAGTACAACAAATAAAGTTAACAAAAGAACCCAAGCACTAATAACTAAAACCCAACCTCCTGAAGAATACATTAAAGATACTCCGGACATATCCCCCGAAATACTGATAAACCTGATAAATCATCTACAGGCACTCAAGAGCTCTCGTACCACCCTCCGTAGAAATAAAATAAAAATAAAACTACCCCTATGAAATACAAAACCCCGTAAACTGCAACAGATCAACTACCTCAGCTCTCAGGGTAGGGCTCAGCGGCTAAAGCAGCGGAATACGCAAAAACAACTAACATTCCCCCCAAGTAGATTAAAAACAAAACTAAAGATAAGAAAGGCCCCCCAAAACTCACTATAACACCACACCCCATTCCAGCTACAACAACTAACCCTAAAGCAGCAAAGTATGGGGGAGGGGGTTGGAAGCCACCGCAATTAAACCAAAAATTAACCCTATTAATAATAAGAATATCAAATAAGTCATAGTTTTTACCAGGATTCTAACCAGGACTAATGGCTTGAAAAACCACCGTTGTAATTCAACTATAAAAACCCAATGGCCAACATTCGAAAAACCCACCCAATCATTAAAATCGCAAATAACGCTCTTGTAGATCTACCTGCACCATCAAACATCTCTGTATGATGAAACTTTGGGTCTCTTTTAGGGCTATGCTTAATAGCCCAAATCCTTACAGGACTATTCCTAGCAATACATTACACCTCAGATATTGCAACCGCTTTTTCTTCGGTCACACACATTTGTCGTGACGTAAATTACGGCTGACTCATCCGAAATATACATGCCAACGGAGCATCCTTCTTTTTATCTGTATTTACCTTCACATTGCACGAGGTCTTTATTACGGATCCTACTTATATAAAGAAACCTGAAACGTGGGAGTAATTCTTCTGCTTCTTGTAATAGCCACTGCATTCGTAGGATATGTACTACCCTGAGGACAAATATCCTTTTGAGGAGCCACGGTCATTACTAACCTGATATCAGCTGTGCCATACATCGGAAATGATTTAGTACAATGAGTGTGAGGAGGGTTCTCTGTAGACAACGCCACCCTAACCCGATTCTTCGCATTCCATTTCTTACTTCCATTCATTGTTGCGGCTGCATCAATGGTCCACCTACTTTCCTCCATGAAACAGGATCAAATAACCCCGCCGGGATTAACTCTGACGCAGACAAAGTCTCATTTCACCCCTACTTCTCTTACAAAGACCTATTAGGATTTGCCGCATTATTAATTACCCTAACATCAATTGCTCTCCTTCACACCTAACATTCTAGGGGACCCTGACAACTTTACACCAGCAAACCCCTTAGTAACCCCCCCTCATATTAAACCCGAATGATATTTTCTATTCGCCTACGCTATCCTACGATCAATTCCAAATAAACTAGGGGGTGTATTAGCCTTACTATTCTCAATTTTAGTATTAATACTAGTACCAATTCTTCACACATCAAAACAACGAGGACTCACCTTCCGACCCTTTGGTCAACTTATATTCTGAATACTAGTTGCAGACATAATAATTCTTACATGAATTGGAGGAATGCCTGTAGAACCCCCTTATATTTTAATTGGTCAATTAGCCTCAGTTATTTATTTCATAATCTTCCTAATAGCTCTACCTGCATCCGGTTGAATAGAAAACAAAGTTCTTAAATTAAACTGCATTTGTAGCTCAGTATTAGAGCGCCGGTTTTGTAAACCGGAGGCCGGAGGTTAAACCCCTCCCCACTGCTCAGAAAAAGGAGACTCTAACTCCCGCCACCAGCTCCCAAAGCTGATATTCTAAGTTAAAATATTTTCTGGTACATATATGAAATATCCATATATATATGATACAGTGCATAATATTAATTCCTTAGGACATTTTATGTATAAAAACCATTAAATTATATTAAACATATAAATAAACTATATTACTAAGGTAGACATAAACCATAAATTTAAGAATGCACTAAGAGTAATAATGCTGAGAGATTTAAGATCTAATAAAAAACTCATAAGTAATGATATACCAAGACTCCAAATATCATTAAATTAAAAATTGTATGTAGTAAGAGCCTACCAACCAGTATATAACTTAAGGATAACGGTTCTTGATGGTCAGGAGCCCCTATTGAAGGGTTGCTACCTAAAAGGTGAATTATTCCTGGCATCTCCTCCTTTTTCAGGTCCATTAATTTATTAACCCGCACACTTTCATCGACGCTTACATTGACTAATGGTGTTAAACCTTCGACTCGTTACCCCCCAAGCCGAGCGTTCTCTCCACGGGGGCAGCTGGTTCTCTTTTTTTTTTCCCTTCGTGAACATTTCAGAGTGCACGCGGCCCTATGACAGAAGGTTGAACATTCGTTCCTTATTGAGTAATATTAGTGTAGTGTTGAAATTACATTACTTAAGAATCGCATATAGAGTTTTCTAGAGCATAATAAATACTATAATCCTCTTAGGTCGCCCCCCCTTCTGTTTTTAAAGAAAAAAAACCCCCCAACCCCCCTAAGGCCCTAAGGTAACTAACAATTTAATTAATCTAGTTTAAACAATAAGGTCCCAAGGTTATCTATTGGCTTATAAATGTACAAAACGATGTGTAGTTTCGTATTTATGTATTACCAGTTTTTAAAAAAATATATCATATCTTATCTATTTATTACAACAACTAGGGTAAAATACTAGAAGGCCATCGTAGCTTAAGACTTAAAGCATAACACTGAAGATGTTATTATGAACCCTAGAAAGTTCCGAAAGCACAAAGGCTTGGTCCTAGCTTTACTATTATCTATAACCAAACTTACACATGCAAGCATCCGCACCCCCGTGAGAATGCCCTTAACCCTCTTATGAGATCAAGGAGCTGGTATCAGGCACATATGATCGCCCATGACACCTTGCTTAGCCCACACCCCCAAGGGAATTCAGCAGTGATAAACATTAAGCCATAAGTGTAAACTTGACTTAGTTAAGGTTTTTAGAGCCGGTAAAACTCGTGCCAGCCACCGCGGTTATACGAGAGGCTCAAGATAATAGAAATCGGCGTAAAGAGTGGTTAAGTATTAAAAGACTAAAGTTAAACATCTTCCAGGCTGTCATACGCATCCGAAGGTATGAGACTCATTTACGAAAGTGACTTTACAAAACTGAACCACGAAAGCTATGAAACAAACTGGGATTAGATACCCCACTATGCATAGTCTTAAACGAAAGTATTTTAATTACATTATACTCGCCCGGGTACTACGAGCTTTAGCTTAAAACCCAAAGGACTTGGCGGTGCTTTACACCCACCTAGAGGAGCCTGTTCTATAACTGATAACCCCCGTTAAACCTCACCCTATTTTGCTTAATCAATTTATATACCGCCGTCGTCAGCTTACCTTGTGAAAGAACAACAGTGAGCAAAACTAGTGTTAACCCAAAACGTCAGGTCGAGGTGTAGTTTATAATAGGGGAAGAAATGGGCTACACTCATTTATTAATGAATACGGATGGTATATTGAAATATAAACCTAAAGGAGGATTTAGCAGTAAGGAGGAAATAGAGTGTTCACCTGAAACTGGCTCTAAAGCGCGCACACACCGCCCGTCACTCTCCCCAATAACATAACTACGATTAATTAAAACCTAAATGAAATACAAGGGAGGCAAGTCGTAACATGGTAAGTGTACCGGAAGGTGTGCTTGGAATACCAAAGCATAGCTGAAATAGTTAAAGCATCTCACTTACACCGAGAAGTTGTTCTTGCAAATAGAACTGCTCTGATACCCATATGCTAGCTCACACACTAAATTCAAATAAAAACTAAAGATAACCCCTAATACCCTAAAAAGTAATATTAAAACATTTTATAGCCCAAGTAAGGGAGACTGAAAAGGAATAATGAAGCTACAAAACTAGTACCGCAAGGGAAAGCTGAAAAAGAAATTAAAAAAATAACTTAAGTAAAGAGCAGCAAAGATTAAATCTTGTACCTTTTGCATAATGGTTTAACAAGTACATCCCAAGCAAAGAGATCTTTAGTTTGATACCCCGAAACTAAGCGAGCTACTCCGAGGACAGTCAAGACATAATGGACTAATCCGTACCTGTGGCAAAAGGTTGGAATGAGCTCCGAGTAGAGGTGATAAACCAAACGAGCTTAGTTATAGCTGGTTGCCTGGAAAAATGAATAAAAGTTCAGCCTATATTAAACCCTTAATTCACCTAAAATTTAAACAAACAGATTTAGTTAATAATAATATAGAGTTAGTCAAAAGGGGGTACAGCTCTTTTGACATAGGACACAACCTTACAATGGAGGTTAAAGATCAAAAACACCAAAGTACACAAATGCCTTAGTGGGCCTGAAAGCAGCCATCGATATAGAAAGCGTTAAAGCTCAAGCACTAGTAAAACTTTTAATTCAGATAAACATTCTTAAACCCCTAAATTCATCAGGCCTTTTCATAACACATGAAAGTGATAATGTTAATATGAGTAATAAGAGAAGTTAAGATTCTCTCCTTTAGCAAAAGTGTGCCTCGGATCGAACTAACACCGAGATTTAATGACCCCAATTTCAAGAGGGAAATGTTGTAATAAATAAAGAACAAGAAAAAACAACAATAAAAATCATCAACCCCACACTGGATTGCTATCTAGGATAAACTAAAAGAGTGAGAAGGAACTCGGCAAATATGATAATAGCCTCGCCTGTTTACCAAAAACACCGCCTCTTGCATAACATAATGAATAAGAAGGTCCCGGCCTGCCCTGTGACCATAAGTTTAACGGCCGCGGTATTTTGACCGTGCAAAGGTAGCGCAATCACTTGTCTTTTAAATAAAGACCTGTATGAATGGCATAACGAGGGCTAAACTGTCTCCTTACTCCAGTTAATGAAATTGATCTCCCCGTGCAGAAGCGGGGATTAACCCATAAGACGAGAAGACCCTGTGGAGCTTTAGATGATAGATGAATTTATTAAAAAATTAATACCACATAAAAGGTAATTAAAACGATGACCTCATCTTAAATCTTTAGTTGGGGCGACCGCGGAGTAAAACAAAACCTCCGTGAGGATTGAGATGAAAACCTTATACCCAAGAATGTCATTTCTAAGTACCAAAATATTTGACCAATTGATCCGGCAACAGCCGATTAATGAACCTAGTTACCCCAGGGATAACAGCGCAATCCTCTTTGAGAGTCCCCTATCGACAAGAGGGTTTACGACCTCGATGTTGGATCAGGACATCCTAATGGTGTAGCCGCTATTAAGGGTTCGTTTGTTCAAAGTCCTACGTGATCTGAGTTCAGACCGGAGTAATCCAGGTCAGTTTCTATCTATGAGTGTGACTTTCTTCAGTACGAAAGGACCAAGAAGGATAGGCCCATGTTTTAAAACAAGCCCACTTTTTAACCCTTGAAAAAATATTAAAGGTTAAA
Organism: Hippocampus guttulatus; assembly: GCF_054856545.1. NCBI lineage: Eukaryota > Metazoa > Chordata > Actinopteri > Syngnathiformes > Syngnathidae > Hippocampus > Hippocampus guttulatus. Next base: position 15,892 of record NW_028233945.1, on the reverse strand, counting down.
ATAACACAAAATAAATCCAGAATATAACTACATGTTGAAGTGGCAGAGTCCGGTTATTGCAAAAGACCTAAGCCCTTTGAATAGAGGTTCAAATCCTCTCCTCAACTATGACCACCATAATTATAGCGCAAATTGTTAACCCTTTAATATATATTATTCCTGTACTACTAGCAGTTGCTTTCTTAACTCTTCTGGAACGTAAAGTATTAGGATATATACAACACCGAAAAGGGCCTAATATCGTAGGACCTTTTGGTCTACTTCAACCAATTGCAGATGGAGTAAAATTATTTATTAAGGAACCAGTAAAACCCTCAACATCTTCACCTATTTTATTTATTGCCACCCCAGTATTAGCATTAACACTTGCCCTTATATTATGAGCTCCCTTACCAATACCTCACCCTGTAATTAATATTAATCTGGGAATACTACTTATCTTAGCCCTATCAAGCCTTGCAGTTTACTCTATCCTAGGGTCAGGTTGAGCATCAAATTCAAAATATGCATTAATTGGAGCATTACGAGCAGTAGCCCAAACTATTTCTTACGAAGTAAGCTTAGGATTAATTTTACTAGCATTAATCATCTTCACTGGTAATTTCACACTACAATCATTTGGGGTTACACAAGAAAGCTTATGACTTATTATCCCCGCCTGACCTTTAGCAGCAATATGATATATCTCCACACTAGCTGAAACAAACCGGGCACCATTTGATTTAACAGAGGGGGAGTCAGAACTGGTTTCGGGTTTTAATGTTGAATACGCAGGAGGACCTTTTGCACTCTTTTTCCTTGCAGAATATGCCAACATCTTACTTATAAACACCTTGTCAACTATCCTTTTTCTAGGAGCATCTCATATCCCTTCCTTACCTGAACTAACAACAGCAAATCTTATAATTAAAGCAACCCTACTATCCTTAGTATTCTTATGAGTTCGAGCCTCATACCCACGATTCCGATACGACCAATTAATACACCTCATCTGAAAAAACTTCCTACCACTAACATTAGCATTAATTATTTGACACTTATCAGCGCCTCTTTCGCTAGCAGGGATCCCACCACATATATAAGGAATTATGCCTGAGTACTAAAGGACCACTTTGATAGAGTGCATTACGGGGGTTAGAATCCCCCTAATTCCTTAGAAAGAGAGGACTCGAACCCCACTTAAGAGATCAAAACTCTTAGTGCTTCCTACTACACCACTTCCTAAAGTAAAGTCAGCTAAATTAAGCTTTTGGGCCCATACCCCAAAAATGTAGGTTAAAACCCTCCCTTTGCTAATGAACCCCTACATTATATCAATCTTTCTAATAGGTTTAGGCCTAGGTACTACAATCACATTCATAAGCTCACACTGATTACTAGCATGAATAGGCCTAGAAATTAATACACTAGCAATTATTCCTTTAATAGCACAACACCATCACCCACGGTCTGTAGAAGCTTCTACAAAGTATTTCCTCATCCAGGCTACAGCCGCAGCAATAATCTTATTTGCTAGCTCCACTAATGCATGGATTACAGGAAAATGAGGTATTGATGAACTATCTCATCCATTACCCCTAACCATTATAATATTAGGCCTAGCCTTAAAAATTGGCATAGCACCCCTTCACACATGATTACCAGAAGTACTTCAAGGCCTAGACCTTACCACCGGATTAATTATATCTACGTGACAAAAACTAGCTCCTTTTTCCCTAATAATACAAATAAACCTAGATAACCCCGTACTGGTTATTATAGCAATGCTATCTACTATAGTTGGGGGCTGAGGGGGATTAAATCAGACACAATTGCGAAAGATCTTAGCATACTCATCAATTGCCCACATTGGCTGAATGGTTATTGTTCTACAATTCTCACCATCACTTACACTTATTACTCTTGCAATCTATATTTTTATAACAATTTCCATCTTTAACCTATTTAAACTAAATAAAGCAACTTCTATTAATGCACTAGCAACTTCATGATCTAAATCCCCTACAATAACCGCGCTAGCCCCGTTAGCCCTCCTATCCTTAGGGGGTTTACCACCTCTTACAGGATTCGGCCCCAAATGAATAATCTTATCTGAACTAACAAAACAAGAATTAAACACAATTGCAACAATCACAGCGCTGTCTGCTTTATTAAGCCTTTATTTTTACCTGCGATTATCATATGCTATAACACTAACCCTATCACCCAACACCACCCCTATAACTAGCCAATGGCGATGTAATAACAAACAGCCCACTATCCACCTATCTGTATCAACGATTATATCATTGATACTTCTCCCTATCCTACCTAGTATAATAGCTATTATCAACTAAGGGTTTAGGTTAATAAAAGACCAAAGGCCTTCAAAGCCTTAAGTAGAAGTGAAAATCCTTTAACCCTTGATAAGACTTGCAGGTAATTAACCTACATCTACTGTATGCAAAACAGACACTTTAATTAAGCTAAAGCCTTACTAGATGGGTAGGCCTCGATCCTACAATTTCCTAGTTAACAGCTAGACACTCCAACCAGCGAGCATCCATCTACTTTTCCCCCCGCCTTAAAAAGGCGGAAAGGCGGGGGGGAAAGCCCCGGCAAAAATTAATTGGCTACTTAAGATTTGCAATCTTATATGTATTACACCTCAAGGCTTGGTATGAAGAGGGCTTAAACCTCTGTATGTGGGGTTACAATCCACCGCTTACTCAGCCATCCTACCTGTGGCAATCACACGATGATTTTTCTCAACTAATCACAAAGACATCGGCACCCTATACTTAGTATTTGGTGCTTGAGCCGGAATAGTCGGCACTGCACTAAGCCTTTTAATCCGAGCAGAACTAAGTCAACCAGGAGCTTTACTGGGAGATGATCAAATCTATAATGTTATTGTAACTGCTCATGCTTTCGTAATAATTTTTTTTATAGTTATACCAATTATAATCGGGGGTTTTGGTAATTGACTAATTCCGTTAATAATCGGAGCGCCTGATATAGCTTTTCCTCGAATAAATAATATAAGTTTTTGATTATTACCACCCTCTTTTCTTCTTCTGCTTGCTTCATCAGGAGTAGAAGCTGGAGCGGGTACAGGTTGAACGGTCTACCCCCCGCTAGCAGGTAACTTAGCTCATGCTGGGGCCTCTGTAGACTTAACAATCTTTTCTCTTCATTTAGCAGGTGTTTCATCAATTCTAGGGGCTATTAATTTTATCACCACTATCATTAACATAAAACCTCCATCGATCTCACAATATCAAACACCATTATTTGTTTGAGCAGTCTTAGTAACCGCAGTATTACTTTTATTATCCCTTCCTGTATTAGCAGCTGGAATTACTATACTTCTAACAGATCGAAACTTAAACACAACATTTTTTGACCCCTCTGGAGGGGGAGACCCTATCCTTTACCAACACTTATTTTGATTCTTTGGGCATCCTGAAGTATATATCCTTATCCTCCCAGGCTTTGGTATAATCTCCCACATTGTAGCTTATTATTCTGGTAAAAAAGAGCCCTTCGGTTACATAGGAATAGTTTGAGCAATAATAGCAATCGGACTTTTAGGGTTTATTGTCTGAGCTCACCACATATTCACAGTAGGAATAGATGTAGACACCCGAGCATACTTCACCTCAGCAACAATAATTATTGCCATTCCCACAGGTGTAAAAGTATTTAGTTGATTAGCCACACTTCACGGAGGCTCTATTAAATGAGAAACTCCTCTGCTATGAGCTCTAGGTTTTATCTTCTTATTTACTGTTGGGGGGTTAACAGGAATTGTATTAGCAAACTCCTCTTTAGACATTGTCTTACACGACACTTATTATGTAGTTGCCCACTTCCACTACGTTCTTTCAATAGGTGCCGTATTTGCAATTATAGCAGGGTTTGTACATTGATTTCCTTTATTTACAGGCTACACTCTACACAACTCTTGAACTAAAATTCATTTTGGTGTAATATTTGCAGGTGTAAACTTAACATTCTTCCCTCAACACTTCCTAGGGTTAGCCGGTATACCCCGACGATACTCTGACTACCCAGACGCATACTCACTGTGAAACACTGTTTCTTCTATTGGATCACTTGTATCCTTAATCGCCGTAATCATGTTTTTATTTATTATCTGAGAAGCATTTGCTGCTAAACGGGAAGTACTAATAGTTGAATTGGCTTCAACAAACATTGAATGACTTCATGGATGCCCCCCACCATATCACACATTTGAGGAACCTGCTTTTGTTCAAGTACAAACAAACAACTAAACGAGAAAGGAGGGAATTGAACCCCCATAAAATGGTTTCAAGCCACCCACAAAACCGTTCTGCCACTTTCTTTACACAACTAACTAAAGATATTAGTAAAATATTATACTGCCTTGTCAAGGCAGAGTTGTTGGTTAAACCCCTACATGTCTTAAATAATGGCTTATCCCTCACAACTAGGTTTTCAAGACGCAGCATCACCTGTAATAGAAGAACTACTTCATTTTCATGATCATGCATTAATAATTGTATTCCTGATTAGCACTTTAGTGCTTTATATTATTGTAGCCATAGTTACTACAAAATTAACAAACAAATTCTTATTAGACTCACAAGAAATTGAAATTATTTGAACTGTTCTCCCCGCAATTATTCTTATCCTAATCGCTCTTCCATCACTGCGAATTCTTTATCTTATAGATGAGGTAAACGACCCTCACCTTACAATTAAAGCAGTCGGCCATCAATGATACTGAAGTTATGAATATACTGATTATGAAGACTTGGCCTTTGATTCATATATAATCCCAACCCAAGACCTCACACCAGGCCAATTTCGATTGTTAGAAGCAGATCATCGTATAGTAATCCCGGTTGAATCACCAATTCGAGTCTTAGTGTCTGCAGAAGATGTACTCCACTCATGAGCAGTACCTTCTCTAGGGGTAAAAATAGACGCAGTACCAGGACGGCTTAATCAAACAGCTTTTATCACATCACGACCAGGAGTGTTTTATGGACAATGTTCAGAAATTTGTGGTGCTAACCACAGCTTTATACCTATTGTGGTAGAAGCGGTACCACTACAACAATTTGAAAACTGATCATCACTTATACTTGAAGACGCCTCGTTAAGAAGCTAAATTGGACCTCAGCGTTAGCCTTTTAAGCTAAAAATTGGTGACTCCCAACCACCCTTAGCGACATGCCTCAATTAAATCCCTCACCTTGATTAATAATTTTATTATTTACATGATTAGTCTTTACCATTATTATTCCACCTAAAGTAATAGCACATAAATACCCTAACGAACCAAATGTTTTAAGCACTAAAACATTAAAAACAACCCCTTGAAACTGACAATGACATTAAGCTTCTTTGACCAATTTATTAGTCCTATGTTTTTAGGTATCCCATTGATGGCTTTAGCTATTATTACACCTTGAATTATATTCCCTACCCCCTCATCTCGTTGGATAAATAACCGTATACTCACATTACAAAACTGGTTTATTAATCTATTTACAAAACAACTTCTTCTTCCTCTAAATACCACAGGTCATAAATGAGCATTAATTTTCGCGTCATTAATAATCTTCCTAATTTCCTTAAATATACTTGGGTTACTTCCATACACCTTTACCCCTACAACCCAATTATCCTTAAATATAGGATTAGCAGTACCTTTATGATTAGCAACTGTCATCATTGGGATACGAAACCAACCCACACACTCCCTAGGTCACCTATTACCAGAAGGCACACCCATACCACTAATCCCCGTACTTATTATTATTGAAACAATCAGCTTATTTATTCGACCTATCGCCCTACAGCAAATTTAACTGCAGGACACCTACTTATTCAACTTATCGCGACAGCAGCATTTGTTCTTATACCTCTTATACCTACAGTAGCATTATTAACAACAATTTTACTACTTTTACTCACATTGTTAGAAGTAGCCGTTGCTATAATCCAAGCCTATGTCTTTGTACTCTTGCTAAGTCTCTACCTACAAGAAAACGTTTAATGGCCCACCAAGCACATGCATACCACATAGTAGATCCAAGCCCCTGACCCCTCACAGGTGCAATTGCAGCCCTTTTAATGACTTCAGGGTTAGCTATTTGATTCCATTTTAATTCAACTGTTTTAATAACAATTGGATTAATTTTACTACTTCTAACAATGATCCAATGATGGCGAGATATTATCCGAGAAGGGACATTTCAAGGACATCACACCCCGCCAGTTCAAAAGGGGTTACGATATGGGATAATCCTATTTATCACCTCAGAAGTATTCTTCTTCCTTGGATTCTTCTGAGCTTTTTACCACGCCAGTCTAGCTCCAACCCCAGAATTAGGCGGTTGCTGGCCTCCTTCTGGAGTAACCACCCTAGATCCTTTTGAAGTACCACTTCTTAATACAGCGGTTCTTCTTGCCTCTGGTGTCACAGTAACTTGAGCTCACCATAGCATTATAGAAGGTGAACGAAAACAAACTATTCACTCACTCACCTTAACTATTCTCCTAGGCTTCTACTTCACATTTCTTCAAGCGATAGAATATTATGAAGCCCCCTTCACAATTGCTGATGGTGTTTACGGATCAACATTCTTTGTAGCCACAGGATTCCACGGATTACACGTAATCATTGGATCAACATTCCTAGCAGTTTGTTTAATTCGACAAATTCAATACCACTTCACATCCCAACACCACTTCGGATTTGAAGCTGCAGCATGATACTGACATTTTGTCGACGTAGTATGATTATTCCTTTATGTCTCAATTTATTGATGAGGATCTTATCTTTTTAGTACTAAAAAGTATGAGTGACTTCCAATCACCCGGTCTCGGTTAAAACCCAAGAAAAGATAATGAACTTATTAATTACAATTTTACTAATATCAACCTCCCTTTCCATTTTACTAACCCTCATCTCATTTTGGTTACCCCAAATAAACCCAGATGTAGAGAAACTATCACCCTATGAATGTGGTTTCGACCCCCTAGGTTCAGCCCGACTCCCTTTTTCATTACGATTCTTCCTAGTAGCAATTTTATTTCTTTTATTTGATCTAGAGATTGCACTTCTCCTTCCGCTTCCATGAGGTATACAATTAGAGTTCCCCTCTTACACATTTATATGAGCATCATCAGTTGTTATTCTTCTTACACTAGGATTAATTTATGAGTGGATCCAAGGTGGCCTAGAATGAGCTGAATAAACGATTAGTATAATTAAAACACTTGATTTCGGCTCAAAAGCACGTGGTTAGAATCCACGATCGTTTTATGACACCTGTACACTTTGCTTTCTCAACAACATTCATCCTAGGACTTATAGGATTAACTTTTCACCGAAACCACTTACTTTCCGCTCTTTTATGTTTAGAAGGAATAATACTATCATTGTATGTTGCCCTATCCTTATGAACTTTACAATTAAACTCAATTAATTTCTCCCCAACCCCTATGTTAATACTTGCTTTTTCAGCATGTGAGGCAAGTGCTGGGTTAGCTCTTCTAGTAGCAACCTCTCGCACACACGGAACAGATCGTCTTCAAGCTTTAAACATCCTACAATGTTAAAAATCCTTATTCCAACGATTATGCTTATTCCCACAACATGACTTATTCCTAAAAAATGGTTATGACCATCCACATTAGTGCATAGTCTAACCATTGCTTTATTTACTCTCAATTGACTTATTTGATCATCTGACACCGCTTGATCAAATTTAAGCGGATTAATAGCTACTGACCCTTTATCTACCCCTTTATTAATTCTCACATGCTGGCTCCTTCCACTGATAATCCTTGCTAGCCAGAACCACTCAGCCAATAACCCTGTTAACCGACAACGAATATACATCACACTACTTACATCCTTACAAATCTTCCTCATTATAGCATTTAGCGCCACGGAATTAATTATGTTTTATGTTATATTTGAGGCCACATTAATTCCAACCTTGTTAATTATCACCCGATGAGGTAATCAAACAGAACGGTTGAATGCAGGAACCTATTTCCTATTCTACACCTTAGCAGGATCTCTACCACTACTTGTCGCACTTCTCATACTTCAAAACAAGACAGGTTCTTTATCCATACTAACCCTTCAGTATTCTAACCCTTTAGTCCTCACTTGCCTGAGTGATAAATTATGATGAATAGGCTGTCTCCTAGCTTTCCTTGTAAAAATACCCCTTTACGGAGTTCATCTATGGTTACCTAAAGCCCACGTAGAAGCACCAATTGCGGGCTCCATAATCCTTGCTGCAGTACTGCTAAAACTAGGGGGGTATGGTATAATACGCCTAATAAACATCCTTGAACCACTATCTAAACAGCTGAGCTACCCTTTTATAATTTTAGCCCTGTGGGGAATCGTTATGACCGGACTAATCTGTCTACGACAAAATGACTTAAAATCCCTAATCGCCTACTCTTCAGTTAGTCATATAGGATTGGTTACAACAGGTATCCTTATTCAAACCCCTTGAGGTTTTACTGGAGCGCTTGTACTTATAATTGCACATGGACTTACCTCATCAGCACTATTTTGTTTAGCAAACACAAACTATGAGCGAACCCATAGCCGAACAATAATATTAGCCCGAGGCCTACAAATGGTATTACCCTTAATGGCTACCTGATGATTCGCTGCCAGCCTGGCAAACATAGCTTTACCTCCTCTACCTAATCTAATAGGGGAGTTAATAATCATTTCATCTCTTTTTAATTGATCGCCTTGAACCTTAATTCTCACAGGCCTTGGTACACTTATTACTGCAGCATATTCATTATATCTATTTCTTACAACCCAACGAGGACCATTAACTAATCACCTGCTTCACATAGAACCTTCACACTCCCGAGAACACTTAATCATAACACTTCACCTCATACCACTTATCCTCCTAATCATGAAGCCTGGGTTGTTATGAGGTTGAACTTTCTGTAGATATAGTTTAAAAAGAACATTAGATTGTGATTCTAAAAATAAAGGTTAAAATCCTTTTATCCACCGAAGGAGGTCCGAAGACAACATAAACTGCTAATTTTTGCCCCTTTGGTTTAACTCCAAAGCTCATTCGAAACTTCTGAAGGATATTAGTTAATCCGTTGGTCTTAGGAACCAAAAACTCTTGGTGCAAATCCAAGCAGTAGTTATGCACTCCACCTCTTTAATAATATCCTCAAGCCTTTTAATTATCTTCACTTTCCTACTAATACCCTTAATTTCAACAATAACAACTAAACCACTCCCTCATAACTGATCGACTGGGTGGGTTAAAATTCAGTTAAAATATCATTTATAATTAGCCTATTACCCCTTATACTATTTATTAATGAAGGGTTAGAAACTATTATTACTACATGATCTTGAATAAATACATCAACTTTTGATATTAATATTAGCTTTAAATTTGACCTATACTCAGTGATTTTTACCCCTGTGGCTTTATACGTCACATGATCTATCCTGGAATTTGCATCTTGATATATTACACTCTGACCCTGTTATAAACCGATTTTTTAAATACCTTCTAAATGTTCCTAATCGCTATAATAATTCTAGTAACTTCAAATAACATATTTCAACTATTCATTGGTTGGGAAGGAGTTGGTATTATATCCTTTCTTTTAATTGGGTGATGGTATGGACGTGCCGACGCTAATATAGCCGCGATCCAGGCAGTTGTATATAACCGAATCGGAGATATCGGATTGATTTTATTTATAGCCTGAATTGCTATAAACTTAAATTCTTGGGAAATAAATCAAATATTTACATTAGCTGAAAATGAAAACCTCACCCTTCCACTGTTAGGCCTGGTCCTAGCTGCAACAGGAAAGTCAGCTCAATTTGGTTTGCACCCATGGCTACCCTCAGCTATAGAGGGTCCTACTCCGGTATCTGCCCTACTACACTCAAGCACAATAGTGGTTGCGGGGATTTTTTTACTGATTCGAATAAGCCCTTTAATGGAAAATAACCCTATTATCCTAACAACATGCCTTTGTCTTGGAGCATTAACCACTTTATTTACAGCTATCTGCGCTCTGACACAAAACGACATCAAAAAAATTGTAGCATTTTCTACATCCAGTCAGCTAGGATTAATAATGGTCACGATCGGTCTTAATCAACCCCAATTAGCATTCCTTCATATCTGTACCCACGCTTTCTTTAAAGCTATATTATTTTTATGTTCGGGGTCATTAATTCATAGCCTAAACGATGAGCAAGATATCCGTAAGATAGGAGGAATACACCATCTCACTCCCTTCACCTCGTCCTCTCTCACCCTAGGCAGTCTAGCTTTAACAGGAACCCCTTTCCTGGCCGGATTTTTCTCAAAAGATGCCATTATTGAATCAATAAACACCTCTTACTTAAACGCCTGAGCCCTATTATTAACTTTAATTGCCACTTCCTTTACAGCAGTCTACAGCCTACGAATTGTTTATTATGTGAATATAGGCTACCCACGATTCAATCCCTTATCACCAATTAATGAAAATAGCAAGCCACTAATTAACCCGATCAAACGGTTAGCTTGAGGGAGTATTATCGCAGGCTTAATTATCACATCAAACATAACACCTATAAAGAACCCAGTTATAACTATACCATATTATACTAAAATAGCCGCCCTTATTGTTACAGCGATTGGATTAATTACAGCTTTAGAAATAGCCCTAAATACATCTAAGCAATTAAATATTACCCCTAAAAAAACCCCCCATTTATTTTCTAATGCACTAGGATTTTACCCACTTATTATTCACCGATTACCTATTGAATTATCCCTTCAATTAGGACAAAAAATTGCCTCTCAAACCATTGACATAACATGATTAGAGAAAATTGGTCCCAAAGCCTCATCAACCCTTAACCTCCCTCTAATTACAACTACAAGTAACACCCAAAAAGGTATAATTAAAACCTATTTAATACTATTTATTCTAACCCTTACCCTTACCATAGCATTATTAATTTAAACCACTCGAAGTGTACCGCGAGCAAGACCTCGTGTTAACTCCAGTACAACAAATAAAGTTAACAAAAGAACCCAAGCACTAATAACTAAAACCCAACCTCCTGAAGAATACATTAAAGATACTCCGGACATATCCCCCGAAATACTGATAAACCTGATAAATCATCTACAGGCACTCAAGAGCTCTCGTACCACCCTCCGTAGAAATAAAATAAAAATAAAACTACCCCTATGAAATACAAAACCCCGTAAACTGCAACAGATCAACTACCTCAGCTCTCAGGGTAGGGCTCAGCGGCTAAAGCAGCGGAATACGCAAAAACAACTAACATTCCCCCAAGTAGATTAAAAACAAAACTAAAGATAAGAAAGGCCCCCAAAACTCACTATAACACCACACCCCATTCAGCTACAACAACTAACCCTAAAGCAGCAAAGTATGGGGAGGGGTTGGAAGCCACCGCAATTAAACCAAAAATTAACCCTATTAATAATAAGAATATCAAATAAGTCATAGTTTTTACCAGGATTCTAACCAGGACTAATGGCTTGAAAAACCACCGTTGTAATTCAACTATAAAAACCCAATGGCCAACATTCGAAAAACCCACCCAATCATTAAAATCGCAAATAACGCTCTTGTAGATCTACCTGCACCATCAAACATCTCTGTATGATGAAACTTTGGGTCTCTTTTTAGGCTATGCTTAATAGCCCAAATCCTTACAGGACTATTCCTAGCAATACATTACACCTCAGATATTGCAACCGCTTTTTCTTCGGTCACACACATTTGTCGTGACGTAAATTACGGCTGACTCATCCGAAATATACATGCCAACGGAGCATCCTTCTTTTTTATCTGTATTTACCTTCACATTGCACGAGGTCTTTATTACGGATCCTACTTATATAAAGAAACCTGAAACGTGGGAGTAATTCTTCTGCTTCTTGTAATAGCCACTGCATTCGTAGGATATGTACTACCCTGAGGACAAATATCCTTTTGAGGAGCCACGGTCATTACTAACCTGATATCAGCTGTGCCATACATCGGAAATGATTTAGTACAATGAGTGTGAGGAGGGTTCTCTGTAGACAACGCCACCCTAACCCGATTCTTCGCATTCCATTTCTTACTTCCATTCATTGTTGCGGCTGCATCAATGGTCCACCTACTTTTCCTCCATGAAACAGGATCAAATAACCCCGCCGGGATTAACTCTGACGCAGACAAAGTCTCATTTCACCCCTACTTCTCTTACAAAGACCTATTAGGATTTGCCGCATTATTAATTACCCTAACATCAATTGCTCTCTTCACACCTAACATTCTAGGGGACCCTGACAACTTTACACCAGCAAACCCCTTAGTAACCCCCCCTCATATTAAACCCGAATGATATTTTCTATTCGCCTACGCTATCCTACGATCAATTCCAAATAAACTAGGGGGTGTATTAGCCTTACTATTCTCAATTTTAGTATTAATACTAGTACCAATTCTTCACACATCAAAACAACGAGGACTCACCTTCCGACCCTTTGGTCAACTTATATTCTGAATACTAGTTGCAGACATAATAATTCTTACATGAATTGGAGGAATGCCTGTAGAACCCCCTTATATTTTAATTGGTCAATTAGCCTCAGTTATTTATTTCATAATCTTCCTAATAGCTCTACCTGCATCCGGTTGAATAGAAAACAAAGTTCTTAAATTAAACTGCATTTGTAGCTCAGTATTAGAGCGCCGGTTTTGTAAACGGAGGCCGGAGGTTAAACCCCTCCCCACTGCTCAGAAAAAGGAGACTCTAACTCCCGCCACCAGCTCCCAAAGCTGATATTCTAAGTTAAAATATTTTCTGGTACATATATGAAATATCCATATATATATATACAGTGCATAATATTAATTCCTTAGGACATTTTATGTATAAAAACCATTAAATTATATTAAACATATAAATAAACTATATTACTAAGGTAGACATAAACCATAAATTTAAGAATGCACTAAGAGTAATAATGCTGAGAGATTTAAGATCTAATAAAAAACTCATAAGTAATGATATACCAAGACTCCAAATATCATTAAATTAAAAATTGTATGTAGTAAGAGCCTACCAACCAGTATATAACTTAAGGATAACGGTTCTTGATGGTCAGGAGCCCCTATTGAAGGGTTGCTACCTAAAAGGTGAATTATTCCTGGCATCTCCTCCTTTTTCAGGTCCATTAATTTATTAACCCGCACACTTTCATCGACGCTTACATTGACTAATGGTGTTAAACCTTCGACTCGTTACCCCCAAGCCGAGCGTTCTCTCCACGGGGGCAGCTGGTTCTCTTTTTTTTTTCCTTCGTGAACATTTCAGAGTGCACGCGGCCCTATGACAGAAGGTTGAACATTCGTTCCTTATTGAGTAATATTAGTGTAGTGTTGAAATTACATTACTTAAGAATCGCATATAGAGTTTTCTAGAGCATAATAAATACTATAATCCTCTTAGGTCGCCCCCCCTTCTGTTTTTAAAGAAAAAACCCCCCAACCCCCCTAAGGCCCTAAGGTAACTAACAATTTAATTAATCTAGTTTAAACAATAAGGTCCCAAGGTTATCTATTGGCTTATAAATGTACAAAACGATGTGTAGTTTCGTATTTATGTATTACCAGTTTTTAAAAAATATATCATATCTTATCTATTTATTACAACAACTAGGGTAAAATACTAGAAGGCCATCGTAGCTTAAGACTTAAAGCATAACACTGAAGATGTTATTATGAACCCTAGAAAGTTCCGAAAGCACAAAGGCTTGGTCCTAGCTTTACTATTATCTATAACCAAACTTACACATGCAAGCATCCGCACCCCGTGAGAATGCCCTTAACCCTCTTATGAGATCAAGGAGCTGGTATCAGGCACATATGATCGCCCATGACACCTTGCTTAGCCACACCCCCAAGGGAATTCAGCAGTGATAAACATTAAGCCATAAGTGTAAACTTGACTTAGTTAAGGTTTTTAGAGCCGGTAAAACTCGTGCCAGCCACCGCGGTTATACGAGAGGCTCAAGATAATAGAAATCGGCGTAAAGAGTGGTTAAGTATTAAAAGACTAAAGTTAAACATCTTCCAGGCTGTCATACGCATCCGAAGGTATGAGACTCATTTACGAAAGTGACTTTACAAAACTGAACCCACGAAAGCTATGAAACAAACTGGGATTAGATACCCCACTATGCATAGTCTTAAACGAAAGTATTTTAATTACATTATACTCGCCCGGGTACTACGAGCTTTAGCTTAAAACCCAAAGGACTTGGCGGTGCTTTACACCCACCTAGAGGAGCCTGTTCTATAACTGATAACCCCCGTTAAACCTCACCCTATTTTGCTTAATCAATTTATATACCGCCGTCGTCAGCTTACCTTGTGAAAGAACAACAGTGAGCAAAACTAGTGTTAACCCAAAACGTCAGGTCGAGGTGTAGTTTATAATAGGGGAAGAAATGGGCTACACTCATTTATTAATGAATACGGATGGTATATTGAAATATAAACCTAAAGGAGGATTTAGCAGTAAGGAGGAAATAGAGTGTTCACCTGAAACTGGCTCTAAAGCGCGCACACACCGCCCGTCACTCTCCCCAATAACATAACTACGATTAATTAAAACCTAAATGAAATACAAGGGGAGGCAAGTCGTAACATGGTAAGTGTACCGGAAGGTGTGCTTGGAATACCAAAGCATAGCTGAAATAGTTAAAGCATCTCACTTACACCGAGAAGTTGTTCTTGCAAATAGAACTGCTCTGATACCCATATGCTAGCTCACACACTAAATTCAAATAAAAACTAAAGATAACCCCTAATACCCTAAAAAGTAATATTAAAACATTTTATAGCCCAAGTAAGGGAGACTGAAAAGGAATAATGAAGCTACAAAACTAGTACCGCAAGGGAAAGCTGAAAAAGAAATTAAAAAAATAACTTAAGTAAAGAGCAGCAAAGATTAAATCTTGTACCTTTTGCATAATGGTTTAACAAGTACATCCCAAGCAAAGAGATCTTTAGTTTGATACCCCGAAACTAAGCGAGCTACTCCGAGACAGTCAAGACATAATGGACTAATCCGTACCTGTGGCAAAAGGTTGGAATGAGCTCCGAGTAGAGGTGATAAACCAAACGAGCTTAGTTATAGCTGGTTGCCTGAAAAATGAATAAAAGTTCAGCCTATATTAAACCCTTAATTCACCTAAAATTTAAACAAACAGATTTAGTTAATAATAATATAGAGTTAGTCAAAAGGGGTACAGCTCTTTTGACATAGGACACAACCTTACAATGGAGGTTAAAGATCAAAAACACCAAAGTACACAAATGCCTTAGTGGGCCTGAAAGCAGCCATCGATATAGAAAGCGTTAAAGCTCAAGCACTAGTAAAACTTTTAATTCAGATAAACATTCTTAAACCCCTAAATTCATCAGGCCTTTTCATAACACATGAAAGTGATAATGTTAATATGAGTAATAAGAGAAGTTAAGATTCTCTCCTTTAGCAAAAGTGTGCCTCGGATCGAACTAACACCGAGATTTAATGACCCCAATTTCAAGAGGGAAATGTTGTAATAAATAAAGAACAAGAAAAAACAACAATAAAAATCATCAACCCCACACTGGATTGCTATCTAGGATAAACTAAAAGAGTGAGAAGGAACTCGGCAAATATGATAATAGCCTCGCCTGTTTACCAAAAACACCGCCTCTTGCATAACATAATGAATAAGAGGTCCCGCCTGCCCTGTGACCATAAGTTTAACGGCCGCGGTATTTTGACCGTGCAAAGGTAGCGCAATCACTTGTCTTT
>NW_028233944.1:20000-27500 GCF_054856545.1 Hippocampus guttulatus | reverse complement strand
CCTGGTACCTCCAGCCTTACCCCTGGTACCTCCAGCCTTACCCCTGGTACCTCCAGCCGTACCCCTGGTACCCTCAGCCTTACCCCTGGTACCCTCAGCCTTACCCCTGGTACCCTCAGCCTTACCCCTGGTACCCTCAGCCGCACCCCTGGTACCCTCAGCGGCACCCCTGGTACCCTCAGCCTTACCCCTGGTACCCTCAGCCGCACCCCTGGTACCCTCAGCGGCACCCCTGGTACCCTCAGCGGCACCCCTGGTACCCTCAGCCGTACCCCTGGTACCCTCAGCCGAACCCCTGGTACCCTCAGCGGCACCCCTGGTACCCTCAGCGGCACCCCTGGTACCCTCAGCGGCACCCCTGGTACCCTCAGCGGCACCCCTGGTACCCTCAGCCGTACCCCTGGTACCCTCAGCGGCACCCCTGGTACCCTCAGCGGCACCCCTGGTACCCTCAGCTGCACCCCTGGTACCCTCAGCGGCACCCCTGGTACCCTCAGCGGCACCCCTGGTACCTCCGCCATTGAAAATGAATGGGCGGCCTTCCCACCTGCCGTCAGCCGCCCGGAGGGGGAAATAGAAAATATTCGAAAGTGCGGAGCTCCGCCGTCAGAGGCCGGCTTTTCGCCCGGGGTATCCGCCCCGGGGCGCCTCTCGGGCGACCTTCCCAACTGCCGTCGGCCGCCCGGAGGGGGAAATTGAAAATATTCGAAAGTGCGGAGCTCCGCCGTCAGAGGCCGGCTTTTCGCCCGAGGTATCCGCCCCGGGGCGCCTCTCGGGCGGCCTTCCCAACTGCCGTCGGCCGCCCGGAGGGGGAAATAGAAAATATTCGAAAGTGCGGAGCTCCGCCGTCAGAGGCCGGCTTTTCGCCCGAGGTATCCGCCCCGGGCGCCTCTCGGGCGGCCTTCCCAACTGCCGTCGGCCGCCCGGAGGGGGAAATAGAAAATATTCGAAAGTGCGGAGCTCCGCCGTCAGAGGCCGGCTTTTCGCCCGAGGTATCCGCCCCGGGCGCCTCTCGGGCGGCCTTCCCAACTGCCGTCGGCCGCCCGGAGGGGGAAATAGAAAATATTCGAAAGTGCGGAGCTCCGCCGTCAGAGGCCGGCTTTTCGCCCGAGGTATCCGCCCCGGGCGCCTCTCGGGCGGCCTTCCCAACTGCCGTCGGCCGCCCGGAGGGGGAAATAGAAAATATTCGAAAGTGCGGAGCTCCGCCGTCAGAGGCCGGCTTTTCGCCCGAGGTATCCGCCCCGGGCGCCTCTCGGGCGGCCTTCCCAACTGCCGTCGGCCGCCCGGAGGGGGAGATAGAAAATATTCGAAAGTGCGGAGCTCCGCCGTCAGAGGCCGGCTTTTCGCCCGAGGTATCCGCCCCGGGCGCCTCTCGGGCGGCCTTCCCAACTGCCGTCGACCGCCCGGAGGGGGAAATAGAAAATATTCGAAAGTGCGGAGCTCCGCCGTCAGAGGCCGGCTTTTCGCCCGAGGTATCCGCCCCGGGCGCCTCTCGGGCGGCCTTCCCAACTGCCGTCGACCGCCCGGAGGGGGAGATAGAAAATATTCGAAAGTGCGGAGCTCCGCCGTCAGAGGCCGGCTCCACGCTTCATTCATCCGACCGAGACGCCTCTCCGCCGGCCACACTCGGCTGCGGGGCCGGCCCGCTCTCCGCCATTGAAAATGAATGGGGGGCATTTTCTCATGCTTTCAATCCGCCTAAGAGGCATCTTTCCCGGCCAACTTTGTGCCCCTGGTACCTCCAGCATCGAGAAAGCATGGTGACTCGTCCGACACATGCCCCCCTATATACGTTTCGGAAAGTATTTTGGTGAACGGTCACTTTCTAAGCCTTTCGCCTTCTTGACCCCCTAACTCCGCATATCTGGTTTACCTACTACAGCGCCCCTAACGACCAAAATCGGTACTGCTACCCCTGGTACCCCCGCCATTGAAAATGAATGGGGGAATTTTTTTAATCCCCCAGGCCGGCCAGGAGGCCCCTTTCCCGGCCAAACTCGCACGCTGGGCCGGCCCGCTCTTTACCCCTGGTACCCCCGCCATTGAAAATGAATGGGGGAATTTTTTTCAATCTCCCAGGCCGGCCAGGAGGGCTCTTTCCCGGCCACACTCGCACGCCGGGCCGGCCCGCTCTTTACCCCTGGTACCCCCAGCTCTACCCCTGGTACCCCCGCCATTGAAAATGAATGGGGGAATTTTTTCAATCTCCCAATCCGACCAAGAGGCCTCTTTTCCGGCCAAACTCGCACGCCGGGCCGGCCCGCTCTTTACCCCTGGTACCCCCAGCTCTACCCCTGGTACCCCCGCCATTGAAAATGAATGGGGGAATTTTTTCAATCTCCCAATCCGACCAAGAGGCCTCTTTTCCGGCCAAACTCGCACGCCGGGCCGGCCCGCTCTTTACCCCTGGTACCCCCAGCTCTACCCCTGGTACCCCCGCCATTGAAAATGAATGGGGGAATTTTTTCAATCTCCCACGCCGGCCAAGAGGCCTTTTTCCCGGGCACGCACGCTCGCCGGGCCGGCCCGCTATTATTAAACTCTCACCCCTGCAAGGAGGCCTTTTTCCCGGGCACGCACGCTCGCGGGGCCGGCCCGCTATTATTAAACTCTCACGCCGGCCAAGAGGCCTTTTTCCCGGGCACGCACGCTCGCCGGGCCGGCCCGCTATTATTAAACTCTCACGCCTGCAAGGAGGCCTTTTTCCCGGGCACGCACGCTCGCCGGGCCGGCCCGCTATTATTGAACTCTCACGCCTGCAAGGAGGCCTTTTTCCCGGGCACGCACGCTCGCGGAGCCGGCCCGCTATTATTAAACTCTCACGCCTGCAAGGAGGCCTTTTTCCCGGGCACGCACGCTCGCGGAGCCGGCCCGCTATTATTAAACTCTCACGCCTGCAAGGAGGCCTTTTTCCCGGGCACGCACGCTCGCGGAGCCGGCCCGCTATTATTAAACTCTCACGCCTGCAAGGAGGCCTTTTTCCCGGGCACGCACGCTCGCGGAGCCGGCCCGCTATTATTAAACTCTCACGCCTGCAAGGAGGCCTTTTTCCCGGGCACGCACGCTCGCCGGGCCGGCCCGCTATTATTAAACTCTCACGCCTGCAAGGAGGCCTTTTTCCCGGGCACGCACGCTCGCCGGGCCGGCCCGCTATTATTAAACTCTCACGCCTGCAAGGAGGCCTTTTTCCCGGGCACGCACGCTCGCCGGGCCGGCCCGCTATTATTAAACTCTCACGCCTGCAAGGAGGCCTTTTTCCCGGGCACGCACGCTCGCCGGGCCGGCCCGCTATTATTAAACTCTCACGCCTGCAAGGAGGCCTTTTTCCCGGGCACGCACGCTCGCCGGGCCGGCCCGCTATTATTAAACTCTCACGCCGGCCAAGAGGCCCTTTTCCCGGGCACGCACGCTCGATGAGCCGGCCCGCTATTATTAAACTCTCACGCCGGCCAAGAGGCCCTTTTCCCGGGCACGCACGCTCGATGAGCCGGCCCGCTATTATTAAACTCTCACGCCGGCCAAGAGGCCTTTTTCCCGGCCACGCACGCTCGCGGAGCCGGCCCGCTATTATTAAACTCTCACGCCTGCAAGGAGGCCTTTTTCCCGGGCACGCACGCTCGCCGGGCCGGCCCGCTATTATTAAACTCTCACGCCGGCCAAGAGGCCCTTTTCCCGGGCACGCACGCTCGATGAGCCGGCCCGCTATTATTAAACTCTCACGCCGGCCAAGAGGCCCTTTTCCCGGGCACGCACGCTCGCCGAGCCGGCCCGCTATTATTAAACTCTCACGCCTGCAAGGAGGCCTTTTTCCCGGGCACGCACGCTCGCCGGGCCGGCCCGCTATTATTAAACTCTCACGCCTGCAAGGAGGCCTTTTTCCCGGGCACGCACGCTCGCCGGGCCGGCCCGCTATTATTAAACTCTCACGCCGGCCAAGAGGCCCTTTTCCCGGGCACGCACGCTCGATGAGCCGGCCCGCTATTATTAAACTCTCACGCCGGCCAAGAGGCCCTTTTCCCGGGCACGCACGCTCGATGAGCCGGCCCGCTATTATTAAACTCTCACGCCGGCCAAGAGGCCCTTTTCCCGGGCACGCACGCTCGATGAGCCGGCCCGCTATTATTAAACTCTCACGCCGGCCAAGAGGCCTTTTTCCCGGCCACGCACGCTCGCGGAGCCGGCCCGCTATTATTAAACTCTCACGCCTGCAAGGAGGCCTTTTTCCCGGGCACGCACGCTCGCCGGGCCGGCCCGCTATTATTAAACTCTCACGCCGGCCAAGAGGCCCTTTTCCCGGGCACGCACGCTCGATGAGCCGGCCCGCTATTATTAAACTCTCACGCCGGCCAAGAGGCCCTTTTCCCGGGCACGCACGCTCGCCGAGCCGGCCCGCTATTATTAAACTCTCACGCCGGCCAAGAGGCCTTTTTCCCGGGCACGCACGCTCGCCGAGCCGGCCCGCTATTATTAAACTCTCACGCCGGCCAGGAGGCATTTTTCCCGGGCACGCACGCTCGCCGTGCAGGCCCGCCATTTGCCTACCACACCGCCGTCTGGCGGACACCAAGCGGTACCGCCGACCCCTCCCGTTGAAAATGAATGGGGGATTTTTTTTCAATCCCCCAAGCCGGCCAAGAGGCCCTTTTCCCGGGCACGCACGCTCGATGAGCCGGCCCGCTATTATTAAACGCTCACGCCTGCAAGGAGGCCTTTTTCCCGGGCACGCACGCTCGCCGGGCCGGCCCGCTATTATTAAACTCTCACGCCGGCCAAGAGGCCTTTTTCCCGGGCACGCACGCTCGATGAGCCGGCCCGCTATTATTAAACTCTTACGCCTGCAAGGAGGCCTTTTTCCCGGGCACGCACGCTCGCCGAGCCGGCCCGCTATTATTAAACTCTCACGCCTGCAAGGAGGCCTTTTTCCCGGGCACGCACGCTCGCAGAGCCGGCCCGCTATTATTAAACTCTCACGCCGGCCAGGAGGCCTTTTTCCCGGGCACGCACGCTCGCCGTGCAGGCCCGCCATTTGCCTACCACACCGCCGTCTGGCGGACACCAAGCGGTACCGCCGACCCCTCCCGTTGAAAATGAATGGGGGATTTTTTTTTCAATCCCCCAAGCCGGCCAAGAGGCCTTTTTCCCGGGCACGCACGCTCGATGAGCCGGCCCGCTATTATTAAACTCTCACGCCGGCCAAGAGGCCCTTTTCCCGGGCACGCACGCTCGATGAGCCGGCCCGCTATTATTAAACGCTCACGCCTGCAAGGAGGCCTTTTTCCCGGGCACGCACGCTCGCCGGGCCGGCCCGCTATTATTAAACTCTCACGCCGGCCAAGAGGCCTTTTTCCCGGGCACGCACGCTCTCCGGGCCGGCCCGCTATTATTAAACTCTCACGCCTGCAAGGAGGCCTTTTTCCCGGGCACGCACGCTCGCCGTGCAGGCCCGCCATTTGCCTACCACACCGCCGTCTGGCGGACACCAAGCGGTACCGCCGACCCCTCCCGTTGAAAATGAATGGGGGATTTTTTTTCAATCCCCCAAGCCGGCCAAGAGGCCTTTTTCCCGGGCACGCACGCTCGCCGGGCCGGCCCGCTATTATTAAACGCTCAGGCCGGCCAAGAGGCCCTTTTCCCGGGCACGCACGCTCGCAGAGCCGGTCCGCTATTATTAAACGCTCACAGCCTGCAAGGAGGCCTTTTTCCCGGGCACGCACGCTCGCCGGGCCGGCCCGCTATTATTAAACTCTCACCCCTGCAAGGAGGCCTTTTTCCCGGGCACGCACGCTCGCGGGGCCGGCCCGCTATTATTAAACTCTCACGCCGGCCAAGAGGCCCTTTTCCCGGGCACGCACGCTCGCCGAGCCGGCCCGCTATTATTAAACTCTCACGCCTGCAAGGAGGCCCTTTTCCCGGGCACGCACGCTCGATGAGCCGGCCCGCTATTATTAAACTCTCACGCCTGCAAGGAGGCCTTTTTCCCGGGCACGCACGCTCGCGGGGCCGGCCCGCTATTATTAAACGCTCAGGCCGGCCAAGAGGCCCTTTTCCCGGGCACGCACGCTCGATGAGCCGGCCCGCTATTATTAAACGCTCAGGCCGGCCAAGAGGCCCTTTTCCCGGGCACGCACGCTCGCAGAGCCGGCCCGCTATTATTAAACTCTCACGCCTGCAAGGAGGCCCTTTTCCCGGGCACGCACGCTCGATGAGCCGGCCCGCTATTATTAAACTCTTACGCCTGCAAGGAGGCCTTTTTCCCGGGCACGCACGCTCGATGAGCCGGCCCGCTATTATTAAACTCTCACGCCTGCAAGGAGGCCTTTTTCCCGGGCACGCACGCTCGCGGGGCCGGCCCGCTATTATTAAACGCTCAGGCCGGCCAAGAGGCCCTTTTCCCGGGCACGCACGCTCGATGAGCCGGCCCGCTATTATTAAACGCTCAGGCCGGCCAAGAGGCCCTTTTCCCGGGCACGCACGCTCGCAGAGCCGGCCCGCTATTATTAAACTCTCACGCCTGCAAGGAGGCCCTTTTCCCGGGCACGCACGCTCGATGAGCCGGCCCGCTATTATTAAACTCTCACGCCGGCCAAGAGGCCTTTTTCCCGGGCACGCACGCTCTCCGGGCCGGCCCGCTATTATTAAACTCTCACGCCTGCAAGGAGGCCTTTTTCCCGGGCACGCACGCTCGCCGTGCAGGCCCGCCATTTGCCTACCACACCGCCGTCTGGCGGACACCAAGCGGTACCGCCGACCCCTCCCGTTGAAAATGAATGGGGGATTTTTTTTCAATCCCCCAAGCCGGCCAAGAGGCCTTTTTCCCGGGCACGCACGCTCGCCGGGCCGGCCCGCTATTATTAAACGCTCAGGCCGGCCAAGAGGCCCTTTTCCCGGGCACGCACGCTCGCAGAGCCGGTCCGCTATTATTAAACGCTCACGCCTGCAAGGAGGCCTTTTTCCCGGGCACGCACGCTCGCCGGGCCGGCCCGCTATTATTAAACTCTCACCCCTGCAAGGAGGCCTTTTTCCCGGGCACGCACGCTCGCGGGGCCGGCCCGCTATTATTAAACTCTCACGCCGGCCAAGAGGCCCTTTTCCCGGGCACGCACGCTCGCCGAGCCGGCCCGCTATTATTAAACTCTCACGCCTGCAAGGAGGCCCTTTTCCCGGGCACGCACGCTCGATGAGCCGGCCCGCTATTATTAAACTCTCACGCCTGCAAGGAGGCCTTTTTCCCGGGCACGCACGCTCGCGGGGCCGGCCCGCTATTATTAAACGCTCAGGCCGGCCAAGAGGCCCTTTTCCCGGGCACGCACGCTCGATGAGCCGGCCCGCTATTATTAAACGCTCAGGCCGGCCAAGAGGCCCTTTTCCCGGGCACGCACGCTCGCAGAGCCGGCCCGCTATTATTAAACTCTCACGCCTGCAAGGAGGCCCTTTTCCCGGGCACGCACGCTCGATGAGCCGGCCCGCTATTATTAAACTCTCACGCCTGCAAGGAGGCCT
>NW_028233944.1:0-5000 GCF_054856545.1 Hippocampus guttulatus | reverse complement strand
CCAGCCTTACCCCTGGTACCTCCAGCCGTACCCCTGGTACCCTCAGCCTTACCCCTGGTACCCTCAGCCTTACCCCTGGTACCCTCAGCCTTACCCCTGGTACCCTCAGCCGCACCCCTGGTACCCTCAGCGGCACCCCTGGTACCCTCAGCCTTACCCCTGGTACCCTCAGCCGCACCCCTGGTACCCTCAGCGGCACCCCTGGTACCCTCAGCGGCACCCCTGGTACCCTCAGCCGTACCCCTGGTACCCCTCAGCCGAACCCCTGGTACCCTCAGCGGCACCCCTGGTACCCTCAGCGGCACCCCTGGTACCCTCAGCGGCACCCCTGGTACCCTCAGCGGCACCCCTGGTACCCTCAGCCGTACCCCTGGTACCCTCAGCGGCACCCCTGGTACCCTCAGCGGCACCCCTGGTACCCTCAGCTGCACCCCTGGTACCCTCAGCGGCACCCCTGGTACCCTCAGCGGCACCCCTGGTACCTCCGCCATTGAAAATGAATGGGCGGCCTTCCCACCTGCCGTCAGCCGCCCGGAGGGGAAATAGAAAATATTCGAAAGTGCGGAGCTCCGCCGTCAGAGGCCGGCTTTTCGCCCGGGGTATCCGCCCCGGGGCGCCTCTCGGGGCGACCTTCCCAACTGCAGTCGGCCGCCCGGAGGGGGAAATTGAAAATATTCGAAAGTGCGGAGCTCCGCCGTCAGAGGCCGGCTTTTCGCCCGAGGTATCCGCCCCGGGGCGCCTCTCGGGCGGCCTTCCCAACTGCCGTCGGCCGCCCGGAGGGGGAAATAGAAAAATATTCGAAAGTGCGGAGCTCCGCCGTCAGAGGCCGGCTTTTCGCCCGAGGTATCCGCCCCGGGCGCCTCTCGGGCGGCCTTCCCAACTGCCGTCGGGCCGCCCGGAGGGGGAAATAGAAAATATTCGAAAGTGCGGAGCTCCGCCGTCAGAGGCCGGCTTTTCGCCCGAGGTATCCGCCCCGGGCGCCTCTCGGGCGGCCTTCCCAACTGCCGTCGGCCGCCCGGAGGGGGAAATAGAAAATATTCGAAAGTGCGGAGCTCCGCCGTCAGAGGCCGGCTTTTCGCCCCGAGGTATCCGCCCCGGGCGCCTCTCGGGCGGCCTTCCCAACTGCCGTCGGCCGCCCGGAGGGGGAAATAGAAAATATTCGAAAGTGCGGAGCTCCGCCGTCAGAGGCCGGCTTTTCGCCCGAGGTATCCGCCCCGGGCGCCTCTCGGGCGGCCTTCCCAACTGCCGTCGGCCGCCCGGAGGGGGAGATAGAAAATATTCGAAAGTGCGGAGCTCCGCCGTCAGAGGCCGGCTTTTCGCCGAGGTATCCGCCCCGGGCGCCTCTCGGGCGGCCTTCCCAACTGCCGTCGACCGCCCGGAGGGGGAAATAGAAAAATATTCGAAAGTGCGGAGCTCCGCCGTCAGAGGCCGGCTTTTCGCCCGAGGTATCCGCCCGGGCGCCTCTCGGGCGGCCTTCCCAACTGCCGTCGACCGCCCGGAGGGGGAGATAGAAAATATTCGAAAGTGCGGAGCTCCGCCGTCAGAGGCCGGCTCCACGCTTCATTCATCCGACCGAGACGCCTCTCCGCCGGCCACACTCGGCTGCGGGGCCGGGCCCGCTCTCCGCCATTGAAAATGAATGGGGGCATTTTCTCATGCTTTCAATCCGCCTAAGAGGCATCTTTCCCGGCCAACTTTGTGCCCCTGGTACCTCCAGCATCGAGAAAGCATGGTGACTCGTCCGACACATGCCCCCCTATATACGTTTCGGAAAGTATTTTGGTGAACGGTCACTTTCTAAGCCTTTCGCCTTCTTGACCCCCTAACTCCGCATATCTGGTTTACCTACTACAGCGCCCCTAACGACCAAAATCGGTACTGCTACCCCTGGTACCCCCCGCCATTGAAAATGAATGGGGGAATTTTTTTAATCCCCCAGGCCGGCCAGGAGGCCCCTTTCCCGGCCAAACTCGCAACGCTGGGCCGGCCCGCTCTTTACCCCTGGTACCCCCGCCATTGAAAATGAATGGGGGAATTTTTTTCAATCTCCCAGGCCGGCCAGGAGGGCTCTTTCCCGGCCACACTCGCACGCCGGGCCGGCCCGCTCTTTACCCCTGGTACCCCCAGCTCTACCCCTGGTACCCCCGCCATTGAAAATGAATGGGGGAATTTTTTCAATCTCCCAATCCGACCAAGAGGCCTCTTTTCCGGCCAAACTCGCACGCCGGGCCGGCCCGCTCTTTACCCCTGGTACCCCCAGCTCTACCCCTGGTACCCCCGCCATTGAAAATGAATGGGGAATATTTTCAATCTCCCAATCCGACCAAGAGGCCTCTTTTCCGGCCAAACTCGCACGCCGGGCCGGCCCGCTCTTTACTCCCCTGGTACCCCCAGCTCTACCCCTGGTACCCCCGCCATTGAAAATGAATGGGGGAATTTTTTCAATCTCCCACGCCGGCCAAGAGGCCTTTTTCCCGGGCACGCACGCTCGCCGGGCCGGCCCGCTATTATTAAACTCTCACCCCTGCAAGGAGGCCTTTTTCCCGGGCACGCACGCTCGCGGGGCCGGCCCGCTATTATTAAACTCTCACGCCGGCCAAGAGGCCTTTTTCCCGGGCACGCACGCTCGCCGGGCCGGCCCGCTATTATTAAACTCTCACGCCTGCAAGGAGGCCTTTTTCCCGGGCACGCACGCTCGCCGGGCCGGCCCGCTATTATTGAACTCTCACGCCTGCAAGGAGGCCTTTTTCCCCGGGCACGCACGCTCGCGGAGCCGGCCCGCTATTATTAAACTCTCACGCCTGCAAGGAGGCCTTTTTCCGGGCACGCACGCTCGCGGAGCCGGCCCGCTATTATTAAACTCTCACGCCTGCAAGGAGGCCTTTTTCCCGGGCACGCACGCTCGCGGAGCCGGCCCGCTATTATTGAAACTCTCACGCCTGCAAGGAGGCCTTTTTCCCGGGCACGCACGCTCGCGGAGCCGGCCCGCTATTATTAAACTCTCACGCCTGCAAGGAGGCCTTTTTCCCGGGCACGCACGCTCGCCGGGCCGGCCCGCTATTATTAAACTCTCACGCCTGCAAGGAGGCCTTTTTCCCGGGCACGCACGCTCGCCGGGCCGGCCCGCTATTATTAAACTCTCACGCCTGCAAGGAGGCCTTTTTCCGGGCACGCACGCTCGCCGGGCCGGCCCGCTATTATTAAACTCTCACGCCTGCAAGGAGGCCTTTTTCCCGGGCACGCACGCTCGCCGGGCCGGCCCGCTATTATTAAACTCTCACGCCTGCAAGGGAGGCCTTTTTCCCGGCACGCACGCTCGCCGGGCCGGCCCGCTATTATTAAACTCTCACGCCGGCCAAGAGGCCCTTTTCCCGGCACGCACGCTCGATGAGCCGGCCCGCTATTATTAAACTCTCACGCCGGCCAAGAGGCCCTTTTCCCGGGCACGCACGCTCGATGAGCCGGCCCGCTATTATTAAACTCTCACGCCGGCCAAGAGGCCTTTTTCCCGGCACGCACGCTCGCGGAGCCGGCCCGCTATTATTAAACTCTCACGCCTGCAAGGAGGCCTTTTTCCCGGGCACGCACGCTCGCCGGGCCGGCCCGCTATTATTAAACTCTCACGCCGGCCAAGAGGCCCTTTTCCCGGGCACGCACGCTCGATGAGCCGGCCCGCTATTATTAAACTCTCACGCCGGCCAAGAGGCCCTTTTCCCGGGCACGCACGCTCGCCGAGCCGGCCCGCTATTATTAAACTCTCACGCCTGCAAGGAGCCTTTTTCCCGGGCACGCACGCTCGCCGGGCCGGGCCCGCTATTATTAAACTCTCACGCCTGCAAGGAGGCCTTTTTCCCGGGCACGCACGCTCGCCGGGCCGGCCCGCTATTATTAAACTCTCACGCGGCCAAGAGGCCCTTTTCCCGGGCACGCACGCTCGATGAGCCGGCCCGCTATTATTAACTCTCACGCCGGCCAAGAGGCCCTTTTCCCGGGCACGCACGCTCGATGAGCCGGCCCGCTATTATTAAACTCTCACGCCGGCCAAGAGGCCCTTTTCCCGGGCACGCACGCTCGATGAGCCGGCCCGCTATTATTAAACTCTCACGCCGGCCAAGAGGCCCTTTTTCCCGGCCACGCACGCTCGCGGAGCCGGCCCGCTATTATTAAACTCTCACGCCTGCAAGGAGGCCTTTTTCCCGGGCACGCACGCTCGCCGGGCCGGCCCGCTATTATTAAACTCTCACGCCGGCCAAGAGGCCCTTTTCCCGGGCACGCACGCTCGATGAGCCGGCCCGCTATTATTAAACTCTCACGCCGGCCAAGAGGCCCTTTTCCCGGGCACGCACGCTCGCCGAGCCGGCCCGCTATTATTAAACTCTCACGCCGGCCAAGAGGCCTTTTTCCCCGGGCACGCACAGCTCGCCGAGCCGGCCCGCTATTATTAAACTCTCACGCCGGCCAGGAGGCATTTTTCCCGGGCACGCACGCTCGCCGTGCAGGCCCGCCATTTGCCTACCACACCGCCGTCTGGCGGACACCAAGCGGTACCCGCCGACCCCTCCCGTTGAAAATGAATGGGGGATTTTTTTTCAATCCCCCAAGCCGGCCAAGAGGCCCTTTTCCCGGGCACGCACGCTCGATGGCGCGGCCCGCTATTATTAAACGCTCACGCCTGCAAGGAGGCCTTTTTCCCGGGCACGCACGCTCGCCGGGCCGGCCCGCTATTATTAAACTCTCACGCCGGCCAAGAGGCCTTTTTCCGGGCACGCACGCTCGATGAGCCGGCCGCTATTATTAAACTCTTACGCCTGCAAGGAGGCCTTTTTCCCGGCACGCACGCTCGCCGAGCCGGCCCGCTATTATTAAACTCTCACGCCTGCAAGGAGGCCTTTTTCCCGGGCACGCACGCTCGCAGAGCCGGCCCGCTATTATTAAACTCTCACGCCGGCCAGGAGGCCTTTTTCCCGGGCACGCACGCTCGCCGTGCAGGCCCGCCATTT
>NW_028233943.1:10000-20000 GCF_054856545.1 Hippocampus guttulatus | reverse complement strand
GCCGGACTCTCAGGAGGATAAGAGAAACGACTTTTTCCGGACAGCCTCCGCCGCCGCCCATTGGGGGTGGACCGGAGCAACGCAGCAGCGAGCGACGGGGGTCCAGTGGTAGGACAGCTGGGAACAACATCGCGCGTAGCGCGGGGAGCCGGCTATGGTCTCGCTATGAGGTCCGCGCCGAGGCTTTCGACGCGGCCCCGGGAATGGTCGACCCGCAAGCCGAAGGAGCCTGAACCTCCAAGCGCCGGCGCGAGGCCGGGGCCGGTGGGGGCCCTCCGAAGGCGGGTCTTGGTTGCATATCGGTCAGTGGTTGTGTTGGTGCGACCTGTAAGGAGGGAAAAAGACTCGAATGGTCTCGCCGTCTCGCAGTGAGACATAGGGGGGGGGTCGACCCGCAAGCCGAAGGAGCCTGAACCTCCAAGCGCCGGCGCGGGGGCCGGGGCCGGTGGGGGCCCTCCGAAGGCGGGTCTTAAGTTGCATATCGGTCAGTTTGTGTATGGGTGCGATGTGGAGGGGGACATATTCGAAAGTGCGGAGCTCCGCCGTCAGAGGCCGGGTTTTCGCCCGGGGTATCCGCCCCGGGCGCCTCTCGGGCGGCCTTCCCAACTGCCGTCGACCGCCCGGAGGGGGAAACAGAAAATATTCGAAAGTGCGGAGCTCCGCCGTCAGAGGCCGGGTTTTCGCACGGGGTATCCGCCCCGGGCGCCTCTCGGGCGGCCTTCCCAACTGCCGTCGACCGCCCGGAGGGGGAAACAGAAAATATTCGAAAGTGCGGAGCTCCGCCGTCAGAGGCCGGGTTTTCGCACGGGGTATCCGCCCCGGGCGCCTCTCGGGCGGCCTTCCCAACTGCCGTCGACCGCCCGGAGGGGGAAACAGAAAATATTCGAAAGTGCGGAGCTCCGCCGTCAGAGGCCGGGTTTTCGCACGGGGTATCCGCCCCGGGCGCCTCTCGGGCGGCCTTCCCAACTGCCGTCGACCGCCCGGAGGGGGAAACAGAAAATATTCGAAAGTGCGGAGCTCCGCCGTCAGAGGCCGGGTTTTCGCACGGGGTATCCGCCCCGGGCGCCTCTCGGGCGGCCTTCCCAACTGCCGTCGACCGCCCGGAGGGGGAAACAGAAAATGTTCGAAAGTGCGGAGCTCCGCCGTCAGAGGCCGGGTTTTCGCACGGGGTATCCGCCCCGGGCGCCTCTCGGGCGGCCTTCCCAACTGCCGTCGACCGCCCGGAGGGGGAAACAGAAAATATTCGAAAGTGCGGAGCTCCGCCGTCAGAGGCCGGGTTTTCGCACGGGGTATCCGCCCCGGGCGCCTCTCGGGCGGCCTTCCCAACTGCCGTCGACCGCCCGGAGGGGGAAACAGAAAATATTCGAAAGTGCGGAGCTCCGCCGTCAGAGGCCGGGTTTTCGCACGGGGTATCCGCCCCGGGCGCCTCTCGGGCGGCCTTCCCAACTGCCGTCGACCGCCTGGAGGGGGAAATAGAAAATATTCGATAGTGCGGAGCTCCGCCGTCAGAGGCCGTTCCAGTGCTTTTGGGTGGCTGGAAACACCCTCACGATGGTCTGATTATACTCTTAGGGGCCTCCCCTGTGTCGCCCTGGAGGTCACCCATTCAAAACATGCTCACCTATATACGTTTCGGAAAGTATTTTGGTGAACGCTCACTTTCTAAGCCTTTTAGCCTTCTTGACCCCCTAACTCCCCATATCTGGTTTACCTACTACAGCGCCCCTAACGACCAAAATCGGTACTGCATACCCCTGGTACCCCCGCCATTGAAAATGAATGGGGGAATTTTTTTAATTTCTCAATCCGGCCAGGAGGCCTCTTTTTCGGCCACGCTCGGCCGGCGAGCCGGTCCGCTCTTTACCCCTGGTACCCCCAGCCCTACCCCTGGTACCTCCCCCATTGAAAATGAATGGCGACCCCTGGTACCCCCAGCAACACCCCTGGTACCCTCAGCCTTACCCCTGGTACCCTCAGCTCAACCCCTGGTACCCCCAGCCTAACCCCTGGTACCCTCAGCGGCACCCCTGGTACCCTCAGCAACACCCCTGGTACCCCCAGCCAGCTTCGCCCCTGGTACCCTCAGCCTTACCCCTGGTACCCTCAGCCCAACCCCTGGTACCCTCAGCCCAACCCCTGGTACCCCCAGCCAGCTTCGCCCCTGGTACCCTCAGCCTTACCCCTGGTACCCCCAGCCTTACCCCTGGTACCTCCAGCCTAACCCCTGGTACCTCCAGCCTTACCCCTGGTACCTCCAGCCTTACCCCTGGTACCTCCAGCCTTACCCCTGGTACCTCCAGCCGTACCCCTGGTACCCTCAGCCTTACCCCTGGTACCCTCAGCCTTACCCCTGGTACCCTCAGCCTTACCCCTGGTACCCTCAGCCGCACCCCTGGTACCCTCAGCGGCACCCCTGGTACCCTCAGCCTTACCCCTGGTACCCTCAGCCGCACCCCTGGTACCCTCAGCGGCACCCCTGGTACCCTCAGCGGCACCCCTGGTACCCTCAGCCGTACCCCTGGTACCCTCAGCCGAACCCCTGGTACCCTCAGCGGCACCCCTGGTACCCTCAGCGGCACCCCTGGTACCCTCAGCCGTACCCCTGGTACCCTCATCGGCACCCCTGGTACCCTCAGCGGCACCCCTGGTACCCTCAGCTGCACCCCTGGTACCCTCAGCGGCACCCCTGGTACCCTCAGCGGCACCCCTGGTACCTCCGCCATTGAAAATGAATGGGCGGCCTTCCCACCTGCCGTCAGCCGCCCGGAGGGGGAAATAGAAAATATTCGAAAGTGCGGAGCTCCGCCGTCAGAGGCCGGCTTTTCGCCCGGGGTATCCGCCCCGGGGCGCCTCTCGGGCGACCTTCCCAACTGCCGTCGGCCGCCCGGAGGGGGAAATAGAAAATATTCGAAAGTGCGGAGCTCCGCCGTCAGAGGCCGGCTTTTCGCCCGAGGTATCCGCCCCGGGGCGCCTCTCGGGCGGCCTTCCCAACTGCCGTCGGCCGCCCGGAGGGGGAAATAGAAAATATTCGAAAGTGCGGAGCTCCGCCGTCAGAGGCCGGGTTTTCGCCCGAGGTATCCGCCCCGGGCGCCTCTCGGGCGGCCTTCCCAACTGCCGTCGGCCGCCCGGAGGGGGAAATAGAAAATATTCGAAAGTGCGGAGCTCCGCCGTCAGAGGCCGGCTTTTCGCCCGAGGTATCCGCCCCGGGCGCCTCTCGGGCGGCCTTCCCAACTGCCGTCGGCCGCCCGGAGGGGGAAATAGAAAATATTCGAAAGTGCGGAGCTCCGCCGTCAGAGGCCGGCTTTTCGCACGAGGTATCCGCCCCGGGCGCCTCTCGGGCGGCCTTCCCAACTGCCGTCGGCCGCCCGGAGGGGGAAATAGAAAATATTCGAAAGTGCGGAGCTCCGCCGTCAGAGGCCGGCTTTTCGCCCGAGGTATCCGCCCCGGGCGCCTCTCGGGCGGCCTTCCCAACTGCCGTCGGCCGCCCGGAGGGGGAAATAGAAAATATTCGAAAGTGCGGAGCTCCGCCGTCAGAGGCCGGCTTTTCGCCCGAGGTATCCGCCCCGGGCGCCTCTCGGGCGGCCTTCCCAACTGCCGTCGGCCGCCCGGAGGGGGAGATAGAAAATATTCGAAAGTGCGGAGCTCCGCCGTCAGAGGCCGGCTTTTCGCCCGAGGTATCCGCCCCGGGCGCCTCTCGGGCGGCCTTCCCAACTGCCGTCGACCGCCCGGAGGGGGAAATAGAAAATATTCGAAAGTGCGGAGCTCCGCCGTCAGAGGCCGGCTTTTCGCCCGAGGTATCCGCCCCGGGCGCCTCTCGGGCGGCCTTCCCAACTGCCGTCGACCGCCCGGAGGGGGAGATAGAAAATATTCGAAAGTGCGGAGCTCCGCCGTCAGAGGCCGGCTCCACGCTTCATTCATCCGACCGAGACGCCTCTCCGCCGGCCACACTCGGCTGCGGGGCCGGCCCGCTCTCCGCCATTGAAAATGAATGGGGGGCATTTTCTCATGCTTTCAATCCGCCTAAGAGGCATCTTTCCCGGCCAACTTTGTGCCCCTGGTACCTCCAGCATCGAGAAAGCATGGTGACTCGTCCGACACATGCCCCCCTATATACGTTTCGGAAAGTATTTTGGTGAACGGTCACTTTCTAAGCCTTTCGCCTTCTTGACCCCCTAACTCCGCATATCTGGTTTACCTACTACAGCGCCCCTAACGACCAAAATCGGTACTGCTACCCCTGGTACCCCCGCCATTGAAAATGAATGGGGGAATTTTTTTAATCCCCCAGGCCGGCCAGGAGGCCCCTTTCCCGGCCAAACTCGCACGCTGGGCCGGCCCGCTCTTTACCCCTGGTACCCCCGCCATTGAAAATGAATGGGGGAATTTTTTTCAATCTCCCAGGCCGGCCAGGAGGGCTCTTTCCCGGCCACACTCGCACGCCGGGCCGGCCCGCTCTTTACCCCTGGTACCCCCAGCTCTACCCCTGGTACCCCCGCCATTGAAAATGAATGGGGGAATTTTTTCAATCTCCCAATCCGACCAAGAGGCCTCTTTTCCGGCCAAACTCGCACGCCGGGCCGGCCCGCTCTTTACCCCTGGTACCCCCAGCTCTACCCCTGGTACCCCCGCCATTGAAAATGAATGGGGGAATTTTTTCAATCTCCCAATCCGACCAAGAGGCCTCTTTTCCGGCCAAACTCGCACGCCGGGCCGGCCCGCTCTTTACCCCTGGTACCCCCAGCTCTACCCCTGGTACCCCCGCCATTGAAAATGAATGGGGGAATTTTTTCAATCTCCCAATCCGACCAAGAGGCCTCTTTTCCGGCCAAACTCGCACGCCGGGCCGGCCCGCTCTTTACCCCTGGTACCCCCAGCTCTACCCCTGGTACCCCCGCCATTGAAAATGAATGGGGGAATTTTTTCAATCTCCCAATCCGACCAAGAGGCCTCTTTTCCGGCCAAACTCGCACGCCGGGCCGGCCCGCTCTTTACCCCTGGTACCCCCAGCTCTACCCCTGGTACCCCCGCCATTGAAAATGAATGGGGGAATTTTTTCAATCTCCCAATCCGACCAAGAGGCCTCTTTTCCGGCCAAACTCGCACGCCGGGCCGGCCCGCTCTTTACCCCTGGTACCCCCAGCTCTACCCCTGGTACCCCCGCCATTGAAAATGAATGGGGGAATTTTTTCAATCTCCCAATCCGACCAAGAGGCCTCTTTTCCGGCCAAACTCGCACGCCGGGCCGGCCCGCTCTTTACCCCTGGTACCCCCAGCTCTACCCCTGGTACCCCCGCCATTGAAAATGAATGGGGGAATTTTTTCAATCTCCCAATCCGACCAAGAGGCCTCTTTTCCGGCCAAACTCGCACGCCGGGCCGGCCCGCTCTTTACCCCTGGTACCCCCAGCTCTACCCCTGGTACCCCCGCCATTGAAAATGAATGGGGGAATTTTTTCAATCTCCCACGCCGGCCAAGAGGCCTTTTTCCCGGGCACGCACGCTCGCCGGGCCGGCCCGCTATTATTAAACTCTCACCCCTGCAAGGAGGCCTTTTTCCCGGGCACGCACGCTCGCGGGGCCGGCCCGCTATTATTAAACTCTCACGCCGGCCAAGAGGCCTTTTTCCCGGGCACGCACGCTCGCCGGGCCGGCCGCTATTATTAAACTCTCACGCCGGCCAAGAGGCCTTTTTCCCGGGCACGCACGGCTCGCCGAGGCCGGCCCGCTATTATTAAACTCTCACGCCTGCAAGAGGCCTTTTTCCCGGGCACGCACGCTCGCCGGGCCGGCCCGCTATTATTAAACTCTCACGCCTGCAAGGAGGCCTTTTTCCCGGGCACGCACGCTCGCCGGGCCGGCCCGCTATTATTAAACTCTCACGCCTGCAAGGAGGCCTTTTTCCCGGGCACGCACGCTCGCCGGGCCGGCCCGCTATTATTAAACTCTCACGCCTGCAAGGAGGCCTTTTTCCCGGGCACGCACGCTCGCCGGGCCGGCCCGCTATTATTAAACTCTCACGCCTGCAAGGAGGCCTTTTTCCCGGGCACGCACGCTCGCCGGGCCGGCCCGCTATTATTAAACTCTCACGCCGGCCAAGAGGCCCTTTTCCCGGGCACGCACGCTCGATGAGCCGGCCCGCTATTATTAAACTCTCACGCCGGCCAAGAGGCCCTTTTCCCGGGCACGCACGCTCGATGAGCCGGCCCGCTATTATTAAACTCTCACGCCGGCCAAGAGGCCTTTTTCCCGGCCACGCACGCTCGCGGAGCCGGCCCGCTATTATTAAACTCTCACGCCTGCAAGGAGGCCTTTTTCCCGGGCACGCACGCTCGCCGGGCCGGCCCGCTATTATTAAACTCTCACGCCTGCAAGGAGGCCTTTTTCCCGGGCACGCACGCTCGCCGGGCCGGCCCGCTATTATTAAACTCTCACGCCTGCAAGGAGGCCTTTTTCCCGGGCACGCACGCTCGCCGGGCCGGCCCGCTATTATTAAACTCTCACGCCGGCCAGGAGGCATTTTTCCCGGGCACGCACGCTCGCCGTGCAGGCCCGCCATTTGCCTACCACACCGCCGTCTGGCGGACACCAAGCGGTACCGCCGACCCCTCCCGTTGAAAATGAATGGGGGATTTTTTTTCAATCCCCCAAGCCGGCCAAGAGGCCTTTTTCCCGGGCACGCACGCTCGATGAGCCGGCCCGCTATTATTAAACTCTTACGCCTGCAAGGAGGCCTTTTTCCCGGGCACGCACGCTCGCCGAGCCGGCCCGCTATTATTAAACTCTCACGCCGGCCAAGAGGCCCTTTTCCCGGGCACGCACGCTCGCCGAGCCGGCCCGCTATTATTAAACTCTCAGGCCCGCTATTATTAAACTCTCACGCCGGCCAAGAGGCCCTTTTCCCGGGCACGCACGCTCGATGAGCCGGCCCGCTATTATTAAACTCTCACGCCTGCAAGGAGGCCTTTTTCCCGGGCACGCACGCTCGCCGAGCCGGCCCGCTATTATTAAACTCTCACGCCGGCCAAGAGGCCTTTTTCCCGGGCACGCACGCTCGCCGAGCCGGCCCGCTATTATTAAACTCTCACGCCGGCCAGGAGGCATTTTTCCCGGGCACGCACGCTCGCCGTGCAGGCCCGCCATTTGCCTACCACACCGCCGTCTGGCGGACACCAAGCGGTACCGCCGACCCCTCCCGTTGAAAATGAATGGGGGATTTTTTTTTCAATCCCCCAAGCCGGCCAAGAGGCCTTTTTCCCGGGCACGCACGCTCGATGAGCCGGCCCGCTATTATTAAACTCTCACGCCGGCCAAGAGGCCCTTTTCCCGGGCACGCACGCTCGATGAGCCGGCCCGCTATTATTAAACTCTCACGCCTGCAAGGAGGCCTTTTTCCCGGGCACGCACGCTCGCCGAGCCGGCCCGCTATTATTAAACTCTCACGCCGGCCAAGAGGCCTTTTTCCCGGGCACGCACGCTCGCCGAGCCGGCCCGCTATTATTAAACTCTCACGCCGGCCAGGAGGCATTTTTCCCGGGCACGCACGCTCGCCGTGCAGGCCCGCCATTTGCCTACCACACCGCCGTCTGGCGGACACCAAGCGGTACCGCCGACCCCTCCCGTTGAAAATGAATGGGGGATTTTTTTTTCAATCCCCCAAGCCGGCCAAGAGGCCTTTTTCCCGGGCACGCACGCTCGATGAGCCGGCCCGCTATTATTAAACTCTCACGCCGGCCAAGAGGCCCTTTTCCCGGGCACGCACGCTCGATGAGCCGGCCCGCTATTATTAAACGCTCACGCCTGCAAGGAGGCCTTTTTCCCGGGCACGCACGCTCGCCGGGCCGGCCCGCTATTATTAAACTCTCACGCCGGCCAAGAGGCCCTTTTCCCGGGCACGCACGCTCGATGAGCCGGCCCGCTATTATTAAACTCTCACGCCGGCCAAGAGGCCTTTTTCCCGGCCACGCACGCTCGCGGAGCCGGCCCGCTATTATTAAACTCTCATGCCTGCAAGGAGGCCTTTTTCCCGGGCACGCACGCTCGCCGAGCCGGCCCGCTATTATTAAACTCTCACGCCGGCCAAGAGGCCTTTTTCCCGGGCACGCACGCTCGCCGAGCCGGCCCGCTATTATTAAACTCTCACGCCGGCCAGGAGGCATTTTTCCCGGGCACGCACGCTCGCCGTGCAGGCCCGCCATTTGCCTACCACACCGCCGTCTGGCGGACACCAAGCGGTACCGCCGACCCCTCCCGTTGAAAATGAATGGGGGATTTTTTTTCAATCCCCCAAGCCGGCCAAGAGGCCTTTTTCCCGGGCACGCACGCTCGATGAGCCGGCCCGCTATTATTAAACTCTTACGCCTGCAAGGAGGCCCTTTTCCCGGGCACGCACGCTCGCAGAGCCGGCCCGCTATTATTAAACTCTCACGCCTGCAAGGAGGCCTTTTTCCCGGGCACGCACGCTCGCCGGGCCGGCCCGCTATTATTAAACTCTCACGCCGGCCAAGAGGCCCTTTTCCCGGGCACGCACGCTCGCAGAGCCGGTCCGCTATTATTAAACTCTCACGCCTGCAAGGAGGCCCTTTTCCCGGGCACGCACGCTCGATGAGCCGGCCCGCTATTATTAAACTCTCACGCCTGCAAGGAGGCCTTTTTCCCGGGCACGCACGCTCGCCGGGCCGGCCCGCTATTATTAAACTCTCACGCCGGCCAAGAGGCCTTTTTCCCGGGCACGCACGCTCGCCGAGCCGGCCCGCTATTATTAAACTCTCACGCCTGCAAGGAGGCCTTTTTCCCGGGCACGCACGCTCGCCGGGCCGGCCCGCTATTATTAAACTCTCACGCCTGCAAGGAGGCCTTTTTCCCGGGCACGCACGCTCGCCGGGCCGGCCCGCTATTATTAAACTCTCACGCCTGCAAGGAGGCCTTTTTCCCGGGCACGCACGCTCGCCGAGCCGGCCCGCTATTATTAAACTCTCAGGCCCGCTATTATTAAACTCTCACGCCGGCCAAGAGGCCCTTTTCCCGGGCACGCACGCTCGCCGAGCCGGCCCGCTATTATTAAACTCTCACGCCTGCAAGGAGGCCTTTTTCCCGGGCACGCACGCTCGCCGGGCCGGCCCGCTATTATTAAACTCTCACGCCTGCAAGGAGGCCTTTTTCCCGGGCACGCACGCTCGCCGGGCCGGCCCGCTATTATTAAACGCTCACGCCTGCAAGGAGGCCTTTTTCCCGGGCACGCACGCTCGCCGGGCCGGCCCGCTATTATTAAACTCTCACCCCTGCAAGGAGGCCTTTTTCCCGGGCACGCACGCTCGCCGGGCCGGCCCGCTATTATTAAACTCTCACGCCGGCCAAGAGGCCTTTTTCCCGGGCACGCACGCTCGCCGAGCCGGCCCGCTATTATTAAACTCTCACGCCTGCAAGGAGGCCTTTTTCCCGGGCACGCACGCTCGCCGGGCCGGCCCGCTATTATTAAACTCTCACGCCTGCAAGGAGGCCTTTTTCCCGGGCACGCACGCTCGCCGGGCCGGCCCGCTATTATTAAACTCTCACGCCGGCCAAGAGGCCCTTTTCCCGGGCACGCACGCTCGATGAGCCGGCCCGCTATTATTAAACTCTCACGCCGGCCAAGAGGCCTTTTTCCCGGGCACGCACGCTCGCCGAGCCGGCCCGCTATTATTAAACTCTCACGCCTGCAAGGAGGCCTTTTTCCCGGGCACGCACGCTCGCCGGGCCGGCCCGCTATTATTAAACTCTCACGCCTGCAAGGAGGCCTTTTTCCCGGGCACGCACGCTCGCCGGGCCGGCCCGCTATTATTAAACGCTCACGCCTGCAAGGAGGCCTTTTTCCCGGGCACGCACGCTCGCCGGGCCGGCCCGCTATTATTAAACTCTCACGCCGGCCAAGAGGCCCTTTTCCCGGGCACGCACGCTCGATGAGCCGGCCCGCTATTATTAAACTCTCACGCCGGCCAAGAGGCCTTTTTCCCGGGCACGCACGC
>NW_028233943.1:0-2500 GCF_054856545.1 Hippocampus guttulatus | reverse complement strand
TCTCGCAGCTAGCTGCGTCCTTCATCGACGCACGAGCCGAGTGATCCACCGCTGAGAGTCGTACGTTTGGTTTGCGGTTTTGGCCAACATTCAGAGAAGGGGTTAAAAAGGGGGATAACGGCGCCTCCGGGCGCTCCTAGCCCCCCCCGCCCCGCCGGCAGGCCGGGGGGGGGACTTCGGAGACATTGAACCCCCCGCTCGCCGCCGAAGGTGGCGAGAAGGTTGGGTACCCGGCGACTGGGGGTAAGGTTCCGAGGTCGGCCAGGTCGCGATGGCACCGGCGGGGGAGTGGTCCCCGACGCCGGCCGCGGCCCGGCCTGGACTATGGGAGCGTTGACAAGGCGGACGGGACGTCGACGACCGCGCGGACGCGCGGGGTGGGGCGGTCGGGGAACGCCGACGGGCGCCTGACCGGGGGGGGGGGGGGGCCGGCGGGGGCCGGGCGGGACGCGGGGAGCGGCCGGCCGCGCGACGACGCGAACCGACATACACCCCGCGCCCGACACCGTCCTCCTGACCTTCCTCCCCCCCCGCGACGCCCGCGGCGCACCCGCCCGCCGCCCCGCGGCCGCGCGGCCGCCGCCGCCCGCCGCCTATCGGCGTTTCTCACGCTTCGGACTCGGGGGGCCGGGGCGCGGCGGGGAGCGCCCCGGCGCCGCCGCCGACGGCACCGCGGGGTCGGGCCGCGGGGGCTGGGGGCCACGTGCCCCCGCCCCGCGCCTCTCCCCGCGGGCCGCCTTCGACGTCGCCGCCGCCGCCGCCGCCGCCGTCCTCCTCCGCCCGTGTGTTCGCTCTGGACTCGGGGGGCCGGGGAGCGCCGGGGTGCGCCGGCGCCGCCGCCGACGGCACCGCGGGGTCGGGCCGCGGGGGCTGGGGGCGCTTACGGGTCGGGGCGGGGGTGTAGGCGACCGGCCAAAGACCGGCACCGTACCCCCCGCCCGTCTCCTTCACGCCCCCGCCCCGCGCCTCTCCCCGCGGGCCGCCTTCGACGTCGCCACCGCCGCCGCCGCCGCCACCGCCGTCCTCCTCCGCCCAACCGTTTGCATCTGTTCGCTCATGACTCGGGAGGCCGGGGCGCGCCGGGGTGCGTCGGCGCCGCCTCCGACGGCACCGCGGGGTCGGGCCGCGGGGGCTGGGGGCCACGTGCCCCCGCCCCGCGCCTCTCCCCGCGGGCCGCCTTCAACGTCGCCGCCGCCGCCGCCGCCGCCACCGCCGTCCTCCTCCGCCCATCCGTTTGCATCTGTCCGCTCATGACTCGGGAGGCCGGGGTGCGCCGGCGCCGCCTCCGACGGCACCGCGGGGTCGGGCCGCGGGGGGCTGGGGGCCACGTGCCCCCGCCCCGCGCCTCTCCCCGCGGGCCGCCTTCGACGTCGCCGCCGCCGCCTCCGTCCTCCTCCGCCCATCCGTCCGCTCCGAACTCGGGAGGCCGGGGTGCGCCGGCGCCGCCTCCGACGGCACCGCGGGGTCGGGCCGCGGGGGCTGGGGGCCACGTGCCCCCGCCCCGCGCCTCTCCCCGCGTGCCGCCTTCGACGTCGCCGCCGCCGCCGCCGTCCTCCTCCGCCCATCCATCCGCTCCGAACTCGGGAGGCCGGGGTGCGCCGGCGCCGCCTCCGACGGCACCGCGGGGTCGGGCCGCGGGGGGCTGGGGGCCACGTGCCCCCGCCCCGCGCCTCTCCCCGCGGGCCGCCTTCGACGTCGCCGCCGCCGCCGCCGTCCTCCTCCGTCCATCCGTTTGCATCTGTCCGCTCCGAACTCGGGAGGCCGGGGTGCGCCGGCGCCGCCTCCGACGGCACCGCGGGGTCGGGCCGCGGGGGGCTGGGGGCCACGTGCCCCCGCCCCGCGCCTCTCCCCGCGGGCCGCCTTCGACGTCGCCGCCGCCGCCGCCGTCCTCCTCCGCCCATCCGTTTGCGTCCGTTCCGCTCCGGACTCGGGAGGCCGGGGTGCGCCGGCGCCGCCTCCGACGGCACCGCGGGGTCGGGCCGCGGGGGGCTGGGGGCCACGTGCCCCCGCCCCGCGCCTCTCCCCGCGGGCCGCCTTCGACGTCGCCGCCGCCGCCGCCGTCCTCCTCCGCCCATCCGTTTGCGTCCGTTCCGCTCCGGACTCGGGAGGCCGGGGTGCGCCGGCGCCGCCTCCGACGGCACCGCGGGGTCGGGCCGCGGGGGGCTGGGGGCCACGTGCCCCCGCCCCGCGCCTCTCCCCGCGGGCCGCCTTCGACGTCGCCGCCGCCGCCGCCGTCCTCCTCCGCCCATCCGTTTGCATCCGTTCCGCTCCGGACTCGGGAGGCCGGGGCGCGCCGGGGTGCGTCGGCGCCGCCTCCGACGGCACCGCGGGGTCGGGCCGCGGGGGGCTGGGGGCCACGTGCCCCCGCCCCCCGCGCCTCTCCCCGCGGGCCGCCTTCGACGTCGCCGCCGCCGCCGCCGCCGCCACCGCCGTCCTCCTCCGCCCATCCGTTTGCATCTGGCTTTCACGCGGGCCGCTGGCCGCTCTCCGGTAATGATCC
>NW_028233942.1:0-32850 GCF_054856545.1 Hippocampus guttulatus | reverse complement strand
GTACCGCAGTATTACTTTTATTATCCCTTCCTGTATTAGCAGCTGGAATTACTATACTTCTAACAGATCGAAACTTAAACACAACATTTTTTGACCCCTCTGGAGGGGGAGACCCTATCCTTTACCAACACTTATTTTGATTCTTTGGGCATCCTGAAGTATATATCCTTATCCTCCCAGGCTTTGGTATAATCTCCCACATTGTAGCTTATTATTCTGGTAAAAAAGAGCCCTTCGGTTACATAGGAATAGTTTGAGCAATAATAGCAATCGGACTTTTAGGGTTTATTGTCTGAGCTCACCACATATTCACAGTAGGAATAGATGTAGACACCCGAGCATACTTCACCTCAGCAACAATAATTATTGCCATTCCCACAGGTGTTAAAAGTATTTAGTTGATTAGCCACACTTCACGGAGGCTCTATTAAATGAGAAACTCCTCTGCTATGAGCTCTAGGTTTTATCTTCTTATTTACTGTTGGGGGGTTAACAGGAATTGTATTAGCAAACTCCTCTTTAGACATTGTCTTACACGACACTTATTATGTAGTTGCCCACTTCCACTACGTTCTTTCAATAGGTGCCGTATTTGCAATTATAGCAGGGTTTGTACATTGATTTCCTTTATTTACAGGCTACACTCTACACAACTCTTGAACTAAAATTCATTTTGGTGTAATATTTGCAGGTGTAAACTTAACATTCTTCCCTCAACACTTCCTAGGGTTAGCCGGTATACCCCGACGATACTCTGACTACCCAGACGCATACTCACTGTGAAACACTGTTTCTTCTATTGGATCACTTGTATCCTTAATCGCCGTAATCATGTTTTTATTTATTATCTGAGAAGCATTTGCTGCTAAACGGGAAGTACTAATAGTTGAATTGGCTTCAACAAACATTGAATGACTTCATGGATGCCCCCCCACCATATCACACATTTGAGGAACCTGCTTTTGTTCAAGTACAAACAAACAACTAAACGAGAAAGGAGGGAATTGAACCCCCATAAAATGGTTTCAAGCCACCCACAAAACCGTTCTGCCACTTTCTTTACACAACTAACTAAAGATATTAGTAAAATATTATACTGCCTTGTCAAGGCAGAGTTGTTGGTTAAACCCCTACATGTCTTAAATAATGGCTTATCCCTCACAACTAGGTTTTCAAGACGCAGCATCACCTGTAATAGAAGAACTACTTCATTTTCATGATCATGCATTAATAATTGTATTCCTGATTAGCACTTTAGTGCTTTATATTATTGTAGCCATAGTTACTACAAAATTAACAAACAAATTCTTATTAGACTCACAAGAAATTGAAATTATTTGAACTGTTCTCCCCGCAATTATTCTTATCCTAATCGCTCTTCCATCACTGCGAATTCTTTATCTTATAGATGAGGTAAACGACCCTCACCTTACAATTAAAGCAGTCGGCCATCAATGATACTGAAGTTATGAATATACTGATTATGAAGACTTGGCCTTTGATTCATATATAATCCCAACCCAAGACCTCACACCAGGCCAATTTCGATTGTTAGAAGCAGATCATCGTATAGTAATCCCGGTTGAATCACCAATTCGAGTCTTAGTGTCTGCAGAAGATGTACTCCACTCATGAGCAGTACCTTCTCTAGGGGTAAAAATAGACGCAGTACCAGGACGGCTTAATCAAACAGCTTTTATCACATCACGAC
The DNA here is from genome assembly GCF_054856545.1 of Hippocampus guttulatus. Classification (NCBI taxonomy): domain Eukaryota; kingdom Metazoa; phylum Chordata; class Actinopteri; order Syngnathiformes; family Syngnathidae; genus Hippocampus; species Hippocampus guttulatus. Next base: position 31,139 of record NW_028233942.1, on the reverse strand, counting down.
CAGGAGTGTTTTATGGACAATGTTCAGAAATTTGTGGTGCTAACCACAGCTTTATACCTATTGTGGTAGAAGCGGTACCACTACAACAATTTGAAAACTGATCATCACTTATACTTGAAGACGCCTCGTTAAGAAGCTAAATTGGACCTCAGCGTTAGCCTTTTAAGCTAAAAATTGGTGACTCCCAACCACCCTTAGCGACATGCCTCAATTAAATCCCTCACCTTGATTAATAATTTTATTATTTACATGATTAGTCTTTACCATTATTATTCCACCTAAAGTAATAGCACATAAATACCCTAACGAACCAAATGTTTTAAGCACTAAAACATTAAAAACAACCCCTTGAAACTGACAATGACATTAAGCTTCTTTGACCAATTTATTAGTCCTATGTTTTTAGGTATCCCATTGATGGCTTTAGCTATTATTACACCTTGAATTATATTCCCTACCCCCTCATCTCGTTGGATAAATAACCGTATACTCACATTACAAAACTGGTTTATTAATCTATTTACAAAACAACTTCTTCTTCCTCTAAATACCACAGGTCATAAATGAGCATTAATTTTCGCGTCATTAATAATCTTCCTAATTTCCTTAAATATACTTGGGTTACTTCCATACACCTTTACCCCTACAACCCAATTATCCTTAAATATAGGATTAGCAGTACCTTTATGATTAGCAACTGTCATCATTGGGATACGAAACCAACCCACACACTCCCTAGGTCACCTATTACCAGAAGGCACACCCATACCACTAATCCCCGTACTTATTATTATTGAAACAATCAGCTTATTTATTCGACCTATCGCCCTAGGTGTTCGACTAACAGCAAATTTAACTGCAGGACACCTACTTATTCAACTTATCGCGACAGCAGCATTTGTTCTTATACCTCTTATACCTACAGTAGCATTATTAACAACAATTTTACTACTTTTACTCACATTGTTAGAAGTAGCCGTTGCTATAATCCAAGCCTATGTCTTTGTACTCTTGCTAAGTCTCTACCTACAAGAAAACGTTTAATGGCCCACCAAGCACATGCATACCACATAGTAGATCCAAGCCCCTGACCCCTCACAGGTGCAATTGCAGCCCTTTTAATGACTTCAGGGTTAGCTATTTGATTCCATTTTAATTCAACTGTTTTAATAACAATTGGATTAATTTTACTACTTCTAACAATGATCCAATGATGGCGAGATATTATCCGAGAAGGGACATTTCAAGGACATCACACCCCGCCAGTTCAAAAGGGGTTACGATATGGGATAATCCTATTTATCACCTCAGAAGTATTCTTCTTCCTTGGATTCTTCTGAGCTTTTTACCACGCCAGTCTAGCTCCAACCCCAGAATTAGGCGGTTGCTGGCCTCCTTCTGGAGTAACCACCCTAGATCCTTTTGAAGTACCACTTCTTAATACAGCGGTTCTTCTTGCCTCTGGTGTCACAGTAACTTGAGCTCACCATAGCATTATAGAAGGTGAACGAAAACAAACTATTCACTCACTCACCTTAACTATTCTCCTAGGCTTCTACTTCACATTTCTTCAAGCGATAGAATATTATGAAGCCCCCTTCACAATTGCTGATGGTGTTTACGGATCAACATTCTTTGTAGCCACAGGATTCCACGGATTACACGTAATCATTGGATCAACATTCCTAGCAGTTTGTTTAATTCGACAAATTCAATACCACTTCACATCCCAACACCACTTCGGATTTGAAGCTGCAGCATGATACTGACATTTTGTCGACGTAGTATGATTATTCCTTTATGTCTCAATTTATTGATGAGGATCTTATCTTTTTAGTACTAAAAAGTATGAGTGACTTCCAATCACCCGGTCTCGGTTAAAACCCAAGAAAAGATAATGAACTTATTAATTACAATTTTACTAATATCAACCTCCCTTTCCATTTTACTAACCCTCATCTCATTTTGGTTACCCCAAATAAACCCAGATGTAGAGAAACTATCACCCTATGAATGTGGTTTCGACCCCTAGGTTCAGCCCGACTCCCTTTTTCATTACGATTCTTCCTAGTAGCAATTTTATTTCTTTTATTTGATCTAGAGATTGCACTTCTCCTTCCGCTTCCATGAGGTATACAATTAGAGTTCCCCTCTTACACATTTATATGAGCATCATCAGTTGTTATTCTTCTTACACTAGGATTAATTTATGAGTGGATCCAAGGTGGCCTAGAATGAGCTGAATAAACGATTAGTATAATTAAAACACTTGATTTCGGCTCAAAAGCACGTGGTTAGAATCCACGATCGTTTTATGACACCTGTACACTTTGCTTTCTCAACAACATTCATCCTAGGACTTATAGGATTAACTTTTCACCGAAACCACTTACTTTCCGCTCTTTTATGTTTAGAAGGAATAATACTATCATTGTATGTTGCCCTATCCTTATGAACTTTACAATTAAACTCAATTAATTTCTCCCCAACCCCTATGTTAATACTTGCTTTTTCAGCATGTGAGGCAAGTGCTGGGTTAGCTCTTCTAGTAGCAACCTCTCGCACACACGGAACAGATCGTCTTCAAGCTTTAAACATCCTACAATGTTAAAAATCCTTATTCCAACGATTATGCTTATTCCCACAACATGACTTATTCCTAAAAAATGGTTATGACCATCCACATTAGTGCATAGTCTAACCATTGCTTTATTTACTCTCAATTGACTTATTTGATCATCTGACACCGCTTGATCAAATTTAAGCGGATTAATAGCTACTGACCCTTTATCTACCCCTTTATTAATTCTCACATGCTGGCTCCTTCCACTGATAATCCTTGCTAGCCAGAACCACTCAGCCAATAACCCTGTTAACCGACAACGAATATACATCACACTACTTACATCCTTACAAATCTTCCTCATTATAGCATTTAGCGCCACGGAATTAATTATGTTTTATGTTATATTTGAGGCCACATTAATTCCAACCTTGTTAATTATCACCCGATGAGGTAATCAAACAGAACGGTTGAATGCAGGAACCTATTTCCTATTCTACACCTTAGCAGGATCTCTACCACTACTTGTCGCACTTCTCATACTTCAAAACAAGACAGGTTCTTTATCCATACTAACCCTTCAGTATTCTAACCCTTTAGTCCTCACTTGCCTGAGTGATAAATTATGATGAATAGGCTGTCTCCTAGCTTTCCTTGTAAAAATACCCCTTTACGGAGTTCATCTATGGTTACCTAAAGCCCACGTAGAAGCACCAATTGCGGGCTCCATAATCCTTGCTGCAGTACTGCTAAAACTAGGGGGGTATGGTATAATACGCCTAATAAACATCCTTGAACCACTATCTAAACAGCTGAGCTACCCTTTTATAATTTTAGCCCTGTGGGGAATCGTTATGACCGGACTAATCTGTCTACGACAAAATGACTTAAAATCCCTAATCGCCTACTCTTCAGTTAGTCATATAGGATTGGTTACAACAGGTATCCTTATTCAAACCCCTTGAGGTTTTACTGGAGCGCTTGTACTTATAATTGCACATGGACTTACCTCATCAGCACTATTTTGTTTAGCAAACACAAACTATGAGCGAACCCATAGCCGAACAATAATATTAGCCCGAGGCCTACAAATGGTATTACCCTTAATGGCTACCTGATGATTCGCTGCCAGCCTGGCAAACATAGCTTTACCTCCTCTACCTAATCTAATAGGGGAGTTAATAATCATTTCATCTCTTTTTAATTGATCGCCTTGAACCTTAATTCTCACAGGCCTTGGTACACTTATTACTGCAGCATATTCATTATATCTATTTCTTACAACCCAACGAGGACCATTAACTAATCACCTGCTTCACATAGAACCTTCACACTCCCGAGAACACTTAATCATAACACTTCACCTCATACCACTTATCCTCCTAATCATGAAGCCTGGGTTGTTATGAGGTTGAACTTTCTGTAGATATAGTTTAAAAAGAACATTAGATTGTGATTCTAAAAATAAAGGTTAAAATCCTTTTATCCACCGAAGGAGGTCCGAAGACAACATAAACTGCTAATTTTTGCCCCTTTGGTTTAACTCCAAAGCTCATTCGAAACTTCTGAAGGATATTAGTTAATCCGTTGGTCTTAGGAACCAAAAACTCTTGGTGCAAATCCAAGCAGTAGTTATGCACTCCACCTCTTTAATAATATCCTCAAGCCTTTTAATTATCTTCACTTTCCTACTAATACCCTTAATTTCAACAATAACAACTAAACCACTCCCTCATAACTGATCGACTGGGTGGGTTAAAAATTCAGTTAAAATATCATTTATAATTAGCCTATTACCCCTTATACTATTTATTAATGAAGGGTTAGAAACTATTATTACTACATGATCTTGAATAAATACATCAACTTTTGATATTAATATTAGCTTTAAATTTGACCTATACTCAGTGATTTTTACCCCTGTGGCTTTATACGTCACATGATCTATCCTGGAATTTGCATCTTGATATATACACTCTGACCCTGTTATAAACCGATTTTTTAAATACCTTCTAATGTTCCTAATCGCTATAATAATTCTAGTAACTTCAAATAACATATTTCAACTATTCATTGGTTGGGAAGGAGTTGGTATTATATCCTTTCTTTTAATTGGGTGATGGTATGGACGTGCCGACGCTAATATAGCCGCGATCCAGGCAGTTGTATATAACCGAATCGGAGATATCGGATTGATTTTATTTATAGCCTGAATTGCTATAAACTTAAATTCTTGGGAAATAAATCAAATATTTACATTAGCTGAAAATGAAAACCTCACCCTTCCACTGTTAGGCCTGGTCCTAGCTGCAACAGGAAAGTCAGCTCAATTTGGTTTGCACCCATGGCTACCCTCAGCTATAGAGGGTCCTACTCCGGTATCTGCCCTACTACACTCAAGCACAATAGTGGTTGCGGGGATTTTTTTACTGATTCGAATAAGCCCTTTAATGGAAAATAACCCTATTATCCTAACAACATGCCTTTGTCTTGGAGCATTAACCACTTTATTTACAGCTATCTGCGCTCTGACACAAAACGACATCAAAAAAATTGTAGCATTTTCTACATCCAGTCAGCTAGGATTAATAATGGTCACGATCGGTCTTAATCAACCCCAATTAGCATTCCTTCATATCTGTACCCACGCTTTCTTTAAAGCTATATTATTTTTATGTTCGGGGTCATTAATTCATAGCCTAAACGATGAGCAAGATATCCGTAAGATAGGAGGAATACACCATCTCACTCCCTTCACCTCGTCCTCTCTCACCCTAGGCAGTCTAGCTTTAACAGGAACCCCTTTCCTGGCCGATTTTTCTCAAAAGATGCCATTATTGAATCAATAAACACCTCTTACTTAAACGCCTGAGCCCTATTATTAACTTTAATTGCCACTTCCTTTACAGCAGTCTACAGCCTACGAATTGTTTATTATGTGAATATAGGCTACCCACGATTCAATCCCTTATCACCAATTAATGAAAATAGCAAGCCACTAATTAACCCGATCAAACGGTTAGCTTGAGGGAGTATTATCGCAGGCTTAATTATCACATCAAACATAACACCTATAAAGAACCCAGTTATAACTATACCATATTATACTAAAATAGCCGCCCTTATTGTTACAGCGATTGGATTAATTACAGCTTTAGAAATAGCCCTAAATACATCTAAGCAATTAAATATTACCCCTAAAAAAAACCCCCCATTTATTTTCTAATGCACTAGGATTTTACCCACTTATTATTCACCGATTACCTATTGAATTATCCCTTCAATTAGGACAAAAAATTGCCTCTCAAACCATTGACATAACATGATTAGAGAAAATTGGTCCCAAAGCCTCATCAACCCTTAACCTCCCTCTAATTACAACTACAAGTAACACCCAAAAAGGTATAATTAAAACCTATTTAATACTATTTATTCTAACCCTTACCCTTACCATAGCATTATTAATTTAAACCACTCGAAGTGTACCGCGAGCAAGACCTCGTGTTAACTCCAGTACAACAAATAAAGTTAACAAAAGAACCCAAGCACTAATAACTAAAACCCAACCTCCTGAAGAATACATTAAAGATACTCCGGACATATCCCCCCGAAATACTGATAAACCTGATAAATCATCTACAGGCACTCAAGAGCTCTCGTACCACCCTCCGTAGAAATAAAATAAAAATAAAACTACCCCTATGAAATACAAAACCCCGTAAACTGCAACAGATCAACTACCTCAGCTCTCAGGGTAGGGCTCAGCGGCTAAAGCAGCGGAATACGCAAAAACAACTAACATTCCCCCCAAGTAGATTATAAAACAAAACTAAAGATAAGAAAGGCCCCCCAAAACTCACTATAACACCACACCCCATTCCAGCTACAACAACTAACCCTAAAGCAGCAAAGTATGGGGAGGGGTTGGAAGCCACCGCAATTAAACCAAAAATTAACCCTATTAATAATAAGAATATCAAATAAGTCATAGTTTTTACCAGGATTCTAACCAGGACTAATGGCTTGAAAAACCACCGTTGTAATTCAACTATAAAAACCCAATGGCCAACATTCGAAAAACCCACCCAATCATTAAAATCGCAAATAACGCTCTTGTAGATCTACCTGCACCATCAAACATCTCTGTATGATGAAACTTTGGGTCTCTTTTAGGGCTATGCTTAATAGCCCAAATCCTTACAGGACTATTCCTAGCAATACATTACACCTCAGATATTGCAACCGCTTTTTCTTCGGTCACACACATTTGTCGTGACGTAAATTACGGCTGACTCATCCGAAATATACATGCCAACGGAGCATCCTTCTTTTTTATCTGTATTTACCTTCACATTGCACGAGGTCTTTATTACGGATCCTACTTATATAAAGAAACCTGAAACGTGGGAGTAATTCTTCTGCTTCTTGTAATAGCCACTGCATTCGTAGGATATGTACTACCCTGAGGACAAATATCCTTTTGAGGAGCCACGGTCATTACTAACCTGATATCAGCTGTGCCATACATCGGAAATGATTTAGTACAATGAGTGTGAGGAGGGTTCTCTGTAGACAACGCCACCCTAACCCGATTCTTCGCATTCCATTTCTTACTTCCATTCATTGTTGCGGCTGCATCAATGGTCCACCTACTTTTCCTCCATGAAACAGGATCAAATAACCCCGCCGGGATTAACTCTGACGCAGACAAAGTCTCATTTCACCCCTACTTCTCTTACAAAGACCTATTAGGATTTGCCGCATTATTAATTACCCTAACATCAATTGCTCTCTTCACACCTAACATTCTAGGGGACCCTGACAACTTTACACAGCAAACCCCTTAGTAACCCCCCCTCATATTAAACCCGAATGATATTTTCTATTCGCCTACGCTATCCTACGATCAATTCCAAATAAACTAGGGGGTGTATTAGCCTTACTATTCTCAATTTTAGTATTAATACTAGTACCAATTCTTCACACATCAAAACAACGAGGACTCACCTTCCGACCCTTTGGTCAACTTATATTCTGAATACTAGTTGCAGACATAATAATTCTTACATGAATTGGAGGAATGCCTGTAGAACCCCCTTATATTTTAATTGGTCAATTAGCCTCAGTTATTTATTTCATAATCTTCCTAATAGCTCTACCTGCATCCGGTTGAATAGAAAACAAAGTTCTTAAATTAAACTGCATTTGTAGCTCAGTATTAGAGCGCCGGTTTTGTAAACCGGAGGCCGGAGGTTAAACCCCTCCCCACTGCTCAGAAAAAGGAGACTCTAACTCCCGCCACCAGCTCCCAAAGCTGATATTCTAAGTTAAAATATTTTCTGGTACATATATGAAATATCCATATATATATATACAGTGCATAATATTAATTCCTTAGGACATTTTATGTATAAAAACCATTAAATTATATTAAACATATAAATAAACTATATTACTAAGGTAGACATAAACCATAAATTTAAGAATGCACTAAGAGTAATAATGCTGAGAGATTTAAGATCTAATAAAAAACTCATAAGTAATGATATACCAAGACTCCAAATATCATTAAATTAAAATTGTATGTAGTAAGAGCCTACCAACCAGTATATAACTTAAGGATAACGGTTCTTGATGGTCAGGAGCCCCTATTGAAGGGTTGCTACCTAAAAGGTGAATTATTCCTGGCATCTCCTCCTTTTTCAGGTCCATTAATTTATTAACCCGCACACTTTCATCGACGCTTACATTGACTAATGGTGTTAAACCTTCGACTCGTTACCCCCCAAGCCGAGCGTTCTCTCCACGGGGGCAGCTGGTTCTCTTTTTTTTTTCCCTTCGTGAACATTTCAGAGTGCACGCGGCCCTATGACAGAAGGTTGAACATTCGTTCCTTATTGAGTAATATTAGTGTAGTGTTGAAATTACATTACTTAAGAATCGCATATAGAGTTTTCTAGAGCATAATAAATACTATAATCCTCTTAGGTCGCCCCCCCTTCTGTTTTTAAAGAAAAAACCCCCCAACCCCCCTAAGGCCCTAAGGTAACTAACAATTTAATTAATCTAGTTTAAACAATAAGGTCCCAAGGTTATCTATTGGCTTATAAATGTACAAAACGATGTGTAGTTTCGTATTTATGTATTACCAGTTTTTAAAAAAATATATCATATCTTATCTATTTATTACAACAACTAGGGTAAAATACTAGAAGGCCATCGTAGCTTAAGACTTAAAGCATAACACTGAAGATGTTATTATGAACCCTAGAAAGTTCCGAAAGCACAAAGGCTTGGTCCTAGCTTTACTATTATCTATAACCAAACTTACACATGCAAGCATCCGCACCCCCGTGAGAATGCCCTTAACCCTCTTATGAGATCAAGGAGCTGGTATCAGGCACATATGATCGCCCATGACACCTTGCTTAGCCACACCCCAAGGGAATTCAGCAGTGATAAACATTAAGCCATAAGTGTAAACTTGACTTAGTTAAGGTTTTTAGAGCCGGTAAAACTCGTGCCAGCCACCGCGGTTATACGAGAGGCTCAAGATAATAGAAATCGGCGTAAAGAGTGGTTAAGTATTAAAAGACTAAAGTTAAACATCTTCCAGGCTGTCATACGCATCCGAAGGTATGAGACTCATTTACGAAAGTGACTTTACAAAACTGAACCCACGAAAGCTATGAAACAAACTGGGATTAGATACCCCACTATGCATAGTCTTAAACGAAAGTATTTTAATTACATTATACTCGCCCGGGTACTACGAGCTTTAGCTTAAAACCCAAAGGACTTGGCGGTGCTTTACACCCACCTAGAGGAGCCTGTTCTATAACTGATAACCCCCGTTAAACCTCACCCTATTTTGCTTAATCAATTTATATACCGCCGTCGTCAGCTTACCTTGTGAAAGAACAACAGTGAGCAAAACTAGTGTTAACCCAAAACGTCAGGTCGAGGTGTAGTTTATAATAGGGGAAGAAATGGGCTACACTCATTTATTAATGAATACGGATGGTATATTGAAATATAAACCTAAAGGAGGATTTAGCAGTAAGGAGGAAATAGAGTGTTCACCTGAAACTGGCTCTAAAGCGCGCACACACCGCCCGTCACTCTCCCCAATAACATAACTACGATTAATTAAAACCTAAATGAAATACAAGGGGAGGCAAGTCGTAACATGGTAAGTGTACCGGAAGGTGTGCTTGGAATACCAAAGCATAGCTGAAATAGTTAAAGCATCTCACTTACACCGAGAAGTTGTTCTTGCAAATAGAACTGCTCTGATACCCATATGCTAGCTCACACACTAAATTCAAATAAAAACTAAAGATAACCCCTAATACCCTAAAAAGTAATATTAAAACATTTTATAGCCCAAGTAAGGGAGACTGAAAAGGAATAATGAAGCTACAAAACTAGTACCGCAAGGGAAAGCTGAAAAAGAAATTAAAAAAATAACTTAAGTAAAGAGCAGCAAAGATTAAATCTTGTACCTTTTGCATAATGGTTTAACAAGTACATCCCAAGCAAAGAGATCTTTAGTTTGATACCCCGAAACTAAGCGAGCTACTCCGAGACAGTCAAGACATAATGGACTAATCCGTACCTGTGGCAAAAGGTTGGAATGAGCTCCGAGTAGAGGTGATAAACCAAACGAGCTTAGTTATAGCTGGTTGCCTGAAAAATGAATAAAAGTTCAGCCTATATTAAACCCTTAATTCACCTAAAATTTAAACAAACAGATTTAGTTAATAATAATATAGAGTTAGTCAAAAGGGGTACAGCTCTTTTGACATAGGACACAACCTTACAATGGAGGTTAAAGATCAAAAACACCAAAGTACACAAATGCCTTAGTGGGCCTGAAAGCAGCCATCGATATAGAAAGCGTTAAAGCTCAAGCACTAGTAAAACTTTTAATTCAGATAAACATTCTTAAACCCCTAAATTCATCAGGCCTTTTCATAACACATGAAAGTGATAATGTTAATATGAGTAATAAGAGAAGTTAAGATTCTCTCCTTTAGCAAAAGTGTGCCTCGGATCGAACTAACACCGAGATTTAATGACCCCAATTTCAAGAGGGAAATGTTGTAATAAAATAAAGAACAAGAAAAAACAACAATAAAAATCATCAACCCCACACTGGATTGCTATCTAGGATAAACTAAAAGAGTGAGAAGGAACTCGGCAAATATGATAATAGCCTCGCCTGTTTACCAAAACACCGCCTCTTGCATAACATAATGAATAAGAGGTCCCGCCTGCCCTGTGACCATAAGTTTAACGGCCGCGGTATTTTGACCGTGCAAAGGTAGCGCAATCACTTGTCTTTTAAATAAAGACCTGTATGAATGGCATAACGAGGGCTAAACTGTCTCCTTACTCCAGTTAATGAAATTGATCTCCCCGTGCAGAAGCGGGGATTAACCCATAAGACGAGAAGACCCTGTGGAGCTTTAGATGATAGATGAATTTATTAAAAAATTAATACCACATAAAAGGTAATTAAAACGATGACCTCATCTTAAATCTTTAGTTGGGGCGACCGCGGAGTAAAACAAAACCTCCGTGAGGATTGAGATGAAAACCTTATACCCAAGAATGTCATTTCTAAGTACCAAAATATTTGACCAATTGATCCGGCAACAGCCGATTAATGAACCTAGTTACCCCAGGGATAACAGCGCAATCCTCTTTGAGAGTCCCTATCGACAAGAGGGTTTACGACCTCGATGTTGGATCAGGACATCCTAATGGTGTAGCCGCTATTAAGGGTTCGTTTGTTCAACGATTAAAGTCCTACGTGATCTGAGTTCAGACCGGAGTAATCCAGGTCAGTTTCTATCTATGAGTGTGACTTTCTTCAGTACGAAAGGACCAAGAAGGATAGGCCCATGTTTTAAAACAAGCCACTTTTTAACCCTTGAAAAAATATTAAAGGTTAAAATAACACAAAATAAATCCAGAATATAACTACATGTTGAAGTGGCAGAGTCCGGTTATTGCAAAAGACCTAAGCCCTTTGAATAGAGGTTCAAAATCCTCTCCTCAACTATGACCACCATAATTATAGCGCAAATTGTTAACCCTTTAATATATATTATTCCTGTACTACTAGCAGTTGCTTTCTTAACTCTTCTGGAACGTAAAGTATTAGGATATATACAACACCGAAAAGGGCCTAATATCGTAGGACCCTTTTGGTCTACTTCAACCAATTGCAGATGGAGTAAAATTATTTATTAAGGAACCAGTAAAACCCTCAACATCTTCACCTATTTTATTTATTGCCACCCCAGTATTAGCATTAACACTTGCCCTTATATTATGAGCTCCCTTACCAATACCTCACCCTGTAATTAATATTAATCTGGGAATACTACTTATCTTAGCCCTATCAAGCCTTGCAGTTTACTCTATCCTAGGGTCAGGTTGAGCATCAAATTCAAAATATGCATTAATTGGAGCATTACGAGCAGTAGCCCAAACTATTTCTTACGAAGTAAGCTTAGGATTAATTTTACTAGCATTAATCATCTTCACTGGTAATTTCACACTACAATCATTTGGGGTTACACAAGAAAGCTTATGACTTATTATCCCGCCTGACCTTTAGCAGCAATATGATATATCTCCACACTAGCTGAAACAAACCGGGCACCATTTGATTTAACAGAGGGGGAGTCAGAACTGGTTTCGGGTTTTAATGTTGAATACGCAGGAGGACCTTTTGCACTCTTTTTCCTTGCAGAATATGCCAACATCTTACTTATAAACACCTTGTCAACTATCCTTTTTCTAGGAGCATCTCATATCCCTTCCTTACCTGAACTAACAACAGCAAATCTTATAATTAAAGCAACCCTACTATCCTTAGTATTCTTATGAGTTCGAGCCTCATACCCACGATTCCGATACGACCAATTAATACACCTCATCTGAAAAAACTTCCTACCACTAACATTAGCATTAATTATTTGACACTTATCAGCGCCTCTTTCGCTAGCAGGGATCCCCACCACATATATAAGGAATTATGCCTGAGTACTAAAGGACCACTTTGATAGAGTGCATTACGGGGGTTAGAATCCCCCTAATTCCTTAGAAAGAGAGGACTCGAACCCCACTTAAGAGATCAAAACTCTTAGTGCTTCCTACTACACCACTTCCTAAAGTAAAGTCAGCTAAATTAAGCTTTTGGGCCCATACCCCAAAAATGTAGGTTAAAACCCTCCCTTTGCTAATGAACCCCTACATTATATCAATCTTTCTAATAGGTTTAGGCCTAGGTACTACAATCACATTCATAAGCTCACACTGATTACTAGCATGAATAGGCCTAGAAATTAATACACTAGCAATTATTCCTTTAATAGCACAACACCATCACCCACGGTCTGTAGAAGCTTCTACAAAGTATTTCCTCATCCAGGCTACAGCCGCAGCAATAATCTTATTTGCTAGCTCCACTAATGCATGGATTACAGGAAAATGAGGTATTGATGAACTATCTCATCCATTACCCCTAACCATTATAATATTAGGCCTAGCCTTAAAAATTGGCATAGCACCCCTTCACACATGATTACCAGAAGTACTTCAAGGCCTAGACCTTACCACCGGATTAATTATATCTACGTGACAAAAACTAGCTCCTTTTTCCCTAATAATACAAATAAACCTAGATAACCCCGTACTGGTTATTATAGCAATGCTATCTACTATAGTTGGGGGCTGAGGGGGATTAAATCAGACACAATTGCGAAAGATCTTAGCATACTCATCAATTGCCCACATTGGCTGAATGGTTATTGTTCTACAATTCTCACCATCACTTACACTTATTACTCTTGCAATCTATATTTTTATAACAATTTCCATCTTTAACCTATTTAAACTAAATAAAGCAACTTCTATTAATGCACTAGCAACTTCATGATCTAAATCCCCTACAATAACCGCGCTAGCCCCGTTAGCCCTCCTATCCTTAGGGGGTTTACCACCTCTTACAGGATTCGGCCCCAAATGAATAATCTTATCTGAACTAACAAAACAAGAATTAAACACAATTGCAACAATCACAGCGCTGTCTGCTTTATTAAGCCTTTATTTTTACCTGCGATTATCATATGCTATAACACTAACCCTATCACCCAACACCACCCCTATAACTAGCCAATGGCGATGTAATAACAAACAGCCCACTATCCACCTATCTGTATCAACGATTATATCATTGATACTTCTCCCTATCCTACCTAGTATAATAGCTATTATCAACTAAGGGTTTAGGTTAATAAAAGACCAAAGGCCTTCAAAGCCTTAAGTAGAAGTGAAAATCCTTTAACCCTTGATAAGACTTGCAGGTAATTAACCTACATCTACTGTATGCAAAACAGACACTTTAATTAAGCTAAAGCCTTACTAGATTGGGTAGGCCTCGATCCTACAATTTCCTAGTTAACAGCTAGGACACTCCAACCAGCGAGCATCCATCTACTTTTCCCCCGCCTTAAAAAGGCGGAAAGGCGGGGGGGAAAGCCCCGGCAAAAATTAATTGGCTACTTAAGATTTGCAATCTTATATGTATTACACCTCAAGGCTTGGTATGAAGAGGGCTTAAACCTCTGTATGTGGGGTTACAATCCACCGCTTACTCAGCCATCCTACCTGTGGCAATCACACGATGATTTTTCTCAACTAATCACAAAGACATCGGCACCCTATACTTAGTATTTGGTGCTTGAGCCGGAATAGTCGGCACTGCACTAAGCCTTTTAATCCGAGCAGAACTAAGTCAACCAGGAGCTTTACTGGGAGATGATCAAATCTATAATGTTATTGTAACTGCTCATGCTTTCGTAATAATTTTTTTTATAGTTATACCAATTATAATCGGGGGTTTTGGTAATTGACTAATTCCGTTAATAATCGGAGCGCCTGATATAGCTTTTCCTCGAATAAATAATATAAGTTTTTGATTATTACCACCCTCTTTTCTTCTTCTGCTTGCTTCATCAGGAGTAGAAGCTGGAGCGGGTACAGGTTGAACGGTCTACCCCCCGCTAGCAGGTAACTTAGCTCATGCTGGGGCCTCTGTAGACTTAACAATCTTTTCTCTTCATTTAGCAGGTGTTTCATCAATTCTAGGGGCTATTAATTTTATCACCACTATCATTAACATAAAACCTCCATCGATCTCACAATATCAAACACCATTATTTGTTTTGAGCAGTCTTAGTAACCGCAGTATTACTTTTATTATCCCTTCCTGTATTAGCAGCTGGAATTACTATACTTCTAACAGATCGAAACTTAAACACAACATTTTTTGACCCCTCTGGAGGGGGAGACCCTATCCTTTACCAACACTTATTTTGATTCTTTGGGCATCCTGAAGTATATATCCTTATCCTCCCAGGCTTTGGTATAATCTCCCACATTGTAGCTTATTATTCTGGTAAAAAAGAGCCCTTCGGTTACATAGGAATAGTTTGAGCAATAATAGCAATCGGACTTTTAGGGTTTATTGTCTGAGCTCACCACATATTCACAGTAGGAATAGATGTAGACACCCGAGCATACTTCACCTCAGCAACAATAATTATTGCCATTCCCACAGGTGTAAAAGTATTTAGTTGATTAGCCACACTTCACGGAGGCTCTATTAAATGAGAAACTCCTCTGCTATGAGCTCTAGGTTTTATCTTCTTATTTACTGTTGGGGGGTTAACAGGAATTGTATTAGCAAACTCCTCTTTAGACATTGTCTTACACGACACTTATTATGTAGTTGCCCACTTCCACTACGTTCTTTCAATAGGTGCCGTATTTGCAATTATAGCAGGGTTTGTACATTGATTTCCTTTATTTACAGGCTACACTCTACACAACTCTTGAACTAAAATTCATTTTGGTGTAATATTTGCAGGTGTAAACTTAACATTCTTCCCTCAACACTTCCTAGGGTTAGCCGGTATACCCCGACGATACTCTGACTACCCAGACGCATACTCACTGTGAAACACTGTTTCTTCTATTGGATCACTTGTATCCTTAATCGCCGTAATCATGTTTTTATTTATTATCTGAGAAGCATTTGCTGCTAAACGGGAAGTACTAATAGTTGAATTGGCTTCAACAAACATTGAATGACTTCATGGATGCCCCCCACCATATCACACATTTGAGGAACCTGCTTTTGTTCAAGTACAAACAAACAACTAAACGAGAAAGGAGGGAATTGAACCCCCATAAAATGGTTTCAAGCCACCCACAAAACCGTTCTGCCACTTTCTTTACACAACTAACTAAAGATATTAGTAAAATATTATACTGCCTTGTCAAGGCAGAGTTGTTGGTTAAACCCCTACATGTCTTAAATAATGGCTTATCCCTCACAACTAGGTTTTCAAGACGCAGCATCACCTGTAATAGAAGAACTACTTCATTTTCATGATCATGCATTAATAATTGTATTCCTGATTAGCACTTTAGTGCTTTATATTATTGTAGCCATAGTTACTACAAAATTAACAAACAAATTCTTATTAGACTCACAAGAAATTGAAATTATTTGAACTGTTCTCCCCGCAATTATTCTTATCCTAATCGCTCTTCCATCACTGCGAATTCTTTATCTTATAGATGAGGTAAACGACCCTCACCTTACAATTAAAGCAGTCGGCCATCAATGATACTGAAGTTATGAATATACTGATTATGAAGACTTGGCCTTTGATTCATATATAATCCCAACCCAAGACCTCACACCAGGCCAATTTCGATTGTTAGAAGCAGATCATCGTATAGTAATCCCGGTTGAATCACCAATTCGAGTCTTAGTGTCTGCAGAAGATGTACTCCACTCATGAGCAGTACCTTCTCTAGGGGTAAAAATAGACGCTAGTACCAGGACGGCTTAATCAAACAGCTTTTATCACATCACGACCAGGAGTGTTTTATGGACAATGTTCAGAAATTTGTGGTGCTAACCACAGCTTTATACCTATTGTGGTAGAAGCGGTACCACTACAACAATTTGAAAACTGATCATCACTTATACTTGAAGACGCCTCGTTAAGAAGCTAAATTGGACCTCAGCGTTAGCCTTTTAAGCTAAAAATTGGTGACTCCCAACCACCCTTAGCGACATGCCTCAATTAAATCCCTCACCTTGATTAATAATTTTATTATTTACATGATTAGTCTTTACCATTATTATTCCACCTAAAGTAATAGCACATAAATACCCTAACGAACCAAATGTTTTAAGCACTAAAACATTAAAAACAACCCCTTGAAACTGACAATGACATTAAGCTTCTTTGACCAATTTATTAGTCCTATGTTTTTAGGTATCCCATTGATGGCTTTAGCTATTATTACACCTTGAATTATATTCCCTACCCCCTCATCTCGTTGGATAAATAACCGTATACTCACATTACAAAACTGGTTTATTAATCTATTTACAAAACAACTTCTTCTTCCTCTAAATACCACAGGTCATAAATGAGCATTAATTTTCGCGTCATTAATAATCTTCCTAATTTCCTTAAATATACTTGGGTTACTTCCATACACCTTTACCCCTACAACCCAATTATCCTTAAATATAGGATTAGCAGTACCTTTATGATTAGCAACTGTCATCATTGGGATACGAAACCAACCCACACACTCCCTAGGTCACCTATTACCAGAAGGCACACCCATACCACTAATCCCCGTACTTATTATTATTGAAACAATCAGCTTATTTATTCGACCTATCGCCCTAGGTGTTCGACTAACAGCAAATTTAACTGCAGGACACCTACTTATTCAACTTATCGCGACAGCAGCATTTGTTCTTATACCTCTTATACCTACAGTAGCATTATTAACAACAATTTTACTACTTTTACTCACATTGTTAGAAGTAGCCGTTGCTATAATCCAAGCCTATGTCTTTGTACTCTTGCTAAGTCTCTACCTACAAGAAAACGTTTAATGGCCCACCAAGCACATGCATACCACATAGTAGATCCAAGCCCCTGACCCCTCACAGGTGCAATTGCAGCCCTTTTAATGACTTCAGGGTTAGCTATTTGATTCCATTTTAATTCAACTGTTTTAATAACAATTGGATTAATTTTACTACTTCTAACAATGATCCAATGATGGCGAGATATTATCCGAGAAGGGACATTTCAAGGACATCACACCCCGCCAGTTCAAAAGGGGTTACGATATGGGATAATCCTATTTATCACCTCAGAAGTATTCTTCTTCCTTGGATTCTTCTGAGCTTTTTACCACGCCAGTCTAGCTCCAACCCCAGAATTAGGCGGTTGCTGGCCTCCTTCTGGAGTAACCACCCTAGATCCTTTTGAAGTACCACTTCTTAATACAGCGGTTCTTCTTGCCTCTGGTGTCACAGTAACTTGAGCTCACCATAGCATTATAGAAGGTGAACGAAAACAAACTATTCACTCACTCACCTTAACTATTCTCCTAGGCTTCTACTTCACATTTCTTCAAGCGATAGAATATTATGAAGCCCCCTTCACAATTGCTGATGGTGTTTACGGATCAACATTCTTTGTAGCCACAGGATTCCACGGATTACACGTAATCATTGGATCAACATTCCTAGCAGTTTGTTTAATTCGACAAATTCAATACCACTTCACATCCCAACACCACTTCGGATTTGAAGCTGCAGCATGATACTGACATTTTGTCGACGTAGTATGATTATTCCTTTATGTCTCAATTTATTGATGAGGATCTTATCTTTTTAGTACTAAAAAGTATGAGTGACTTCCAATCACCCGGTCTCGGTTAAAACCCAAGAAAAGATAATGAACTTATTAATTACAATTTTACTAATATCAACCTCCCTTTCCATTTTACTAACCCTCATCTCATTTTGGTTACCCCAAATAAACCCAGATGTAGAGAAACTATCACCCTATGAATGTGGTTTCGACCCCCTAGGTTCAGCCCGACTCCCTTTTTCATTACGATTCTTCCTAGTAGCAATTTTATTTCTTTTATTTGATCTAGAGATTGCACTTCTCCTTCCGCTTCCATGAGGTATACAATTAGAGTTCCCCTCTTACACATTTATATGAGCATCATCAGTTGTTATTCTTCTTACACTAGGATTAATTTATGAGTGGATCCAAGGTGGCCTAGAATGAGCTGAATAAACGATTAGTATAATTAAAACACTTGATTTCGGCTCAAAAGCACGTGGTTAGAATCCACGATCGTTTTATGACACCTGTACACTTTGCTTTCTCAACAACATTCATCCTAGGACTTATAGGATTAACTTTTCACCGAAACCACTTACTTTCCGCTCTTTTATGTTTAGAAGGAATAATACTATCATTGTATGTTGCCCTATCCTTATGAACTTTACAATTAAACTCAATTAATTTCTCCCCAACCCCTATGTTAATACTTGCTTTTTCAGCATGTGAGGCAAGTGCTGGGTTAGCTCTTCTAGTAGCAACCTCTCGCACACACGGAACAGATCGTCTTCAAGCTTTAAACATCCTACAATGTTAAAAATCCTTATTCCAACGATTATGCTTATTCCCACAACATGACTTATTCCTAAAAAATGGTTATGACCATCCACATTAGTGCATAGTCTAACCATTGCTTTATTTACTCTCAATTGACTTATTTGATCATCTGACACCGCTTGATCAAATTTAAGCGGATTAATAGCTACTGACCCTTTATCTACCCCTTTATTAATTCTCACATGCTGGCTCCTTCCACTGATAATCCTTGCTAGCCAGAACCACTCAGCCAATAACCCTGTTAACCGACAACGAATATACATCACACTACTTACATCCTTACAAATCTTCCTCATTATAGCATTTAGCGCCACGGAATTAATTATGTTTTATGTTATATTTGAGGCCACATTAATTCCAACCTTGTTAATTATCACCCGATGAGGTAATCAAACAGAACGGTTGAATGCAGGAACCTATTTCCTATTCTACACCTTAGCAGGATCTCTACCACTACTTGTCGCACTTCTCATACTTCAAAACAAGACAGGTTCTTTATCCATACTAACCCTTCAGTATTCTAACCCTTTAGTCCTCACTTGCCTGAGTGATAAATTATGATGAATAGGCTGTCTCCTAGCTTTCCTTGTAAAAATACCCCTTTACGGAGTTCATCTATGGTTACCTAAAGCCCACGTAGAAGCACCAATTGCGGGCTCCATAATCCTTGCTGCAGTACTGCTAAAACTAGGGGGGTATGGTATAATACGCCTAATAAACATCCTTGAACCACTATCTAAACAGCTGAGCTACCCTTTTATAATTTTAGCCCTGTGGGGAATCGTTATGACCGGACTAATCTGTCTACGACAAAATGACTTAAAATCCCTAATCGCCTACTCTTCAGTTAGTCATATAGGATTGGTTACAACAGGTATCCTTATTCAAACCCCTTGAGGTTTTACTGGAGCGCTTGTACTTATAATTGCACATGGACTTACCTCATCAGCACTATTTTGTTTAGCAAACACAAACTATGAGCGAACCCATAGCCGAACAATAATATTAGCCCGAGGCCTACAAATGGTATTACCCTTAATGGCTACCTGATGATTCGCTGCCAGCCTGGCAAACATAGCTTTACCTCCTCTACCTAATCTAATAGGGGAGTTAATAATCATTTCATCTCTTTTTAATTGATCGCCTTGAACCTTAATTCTCACAGGCCTTGGTACACTTATTACTGCAGCATATTCATTATATCTATTTCTTACAACCCAACGAGGACCATTAACTAATCACCTGCTTCACATAGAACCTTCACACTCCCGAGAACACTTAATCATAACACTTCACCTCATACCACTTATCCTCCTAATCATGAAGCCTGGGTTGTTATGAGGTTGAACTTTCTGTAGATATAGTTTAAAAAGAACATTAGATTGTGATTCTAAAAATAAAGGTTAAAATCCTTTTATCCACCGAAGGAGGTCCGAAGACAACATAAACTGCTAATTTTTGCCCCTTTGGTTTAACTCCAAAGCTCATTCGAAACTTCTGAAGGATATTAGTTAATCCGTTGGTCTTAGGAACCAAAAACTCTTGGTGCAAATCCAAGCAGTAGTTATGCACTCCACCTCTTTAATAATATCCTCAAGCCTTTTAATTATCTTCACTTTCCTACTAATACCCTTAATTTCAACAATAACAACTAAACCACTCCCTCATAACTGATCGACTGGGTGGGTTAAAAATTCAGTTAAAATATCATTTATAATTAGCCTATTACCCCTTATACTATTTATTAATGAAGGGTTAGAAACTATTATTACTACATGATCTTGAATAAATACATCAACTTTTGATATTAATATTAGCTTTAAATTTGACCTATACTCAGTGATTTTTACCCCTGTGGCTTTATACGTCACATGATCTATCCTGGAATTTGCATCTTGATATATACACTCTGACCCTGTTATAAACCGATTTTTTAAATACCTTCTAATGTTCCTAATCGCTATAATAATTCTAGTAACTTCAAATAACATATTTCAACTATTCATTGGTTGGGAAGGAGTTGGTATTATATCCTTTCTTTTAATTGGGTGATGGTATGGACGTGCCGACGCTAATATAGCCGCGATCCAGGCAGTTGTATATAACCGAATCGGAGATATCGGATTGATTTTATTTATAGCCTGAATTGCTATAAACTTAAATTCTTGGGAAATAAATCAAATATTTACATTAGCTGAAAATGAAAACCTCACCCTTCCACTGTTAGGCCTGGTCCTAGCTGCAACAGGAAAGTCAGCTCAATTTGGTTTGCACCCATGGCTACCCTCAGCTATAGAGGGTCCTACTCCGGTATCTGCCCTACTACACTCAAGCACAATAGTGGTTGCGGGGATTTTTTTACTGATTCGAATAAGCCCTTTAATGGAAAATAACCCTATTATCCTAACAACATGCCTTTGTCTTGGAGCATTAACCACTTTATTTACAGCTATCTGCGCTCTGACACAAAACGACATCAAAAAAATTGTAGCATTTTCTACATCCAGTCAGCTAGGATTAATAATGGTCACGATCGGTCTTAATCAACCCCAATTAGCATTCCTTCATATCTGTACCCACGCTTTCTTTAAAGCTATATTATTTTTATGTTCGGGGTCATTAATTCATAGCCTAAACGATGAGCAAGATATCCGTAAGATAGGAGGAATACACCATCTCACTCCCTTCACCTCGTCCTCTCTCACCCTAGGCAGTCTAGCTTTAACAGGAACCCCTTTCCTGGCCGGATTTTTCTCAAAAGATGCCATTATTGAATCAATAAACACCTCTTACTTAAACGCCTGAGCCCTATTATTAACTTTAATTGCCACTTCCTTTACAGCAGTCTACAGCCTACGAATTGTTTATTATGTGAATATAGGCTACCCACGATTCAATCCCTTATCACCAATTAATGAAAATAGCAAGCCACTAATTAACCCGATCAAACGGTTAGCTTGAGGGAGTATTATCGCAGGCTTAATTATCACATCAAACATAACACCTATAAAGAACCCAGTTATAACTATACCATATTATACTAAAATAGCCGCCCTTATTGTTACAGCGATTGGATTAATTACAGCTTTAGAAATAGCCCTAAATACATCTAAGCAATTAAATATTACCCCTAAAAAAACCCCCCATTTATTTTCTAATGCACTAGGATTTTACCCACTTATTATTCACCGATTACCTATTGAATTATCCCTTCAATTAGGACAAAAAATTGCCTCTCAAACCATTGACATAACATGATTAGAGAAAATTGGTCCCAAAGCCTCATCAACCCTTAACCTCCCTCTAATTACAACTACAAGTAACACCCAAAAAGGTATAATTAAAACCTATTTAATA
This sequence comes from Hippocampus guttulatus, assembly GCF_054856545.1. Classification (NCBI taxonomy): domain Eukaryota; kingdom Metazoa; phylum Chordata; class Actinopteri; order Syngnathiformes; family Syngnathidae; genus Hippocampus; species Hippocampus guttulatus. The sequence goes on along the minus strand of NW_028233942.1, from coordinate 8,621 downwards.
CTATTTATTCTAACCCTTACCCTTACCATAGCATTATTAATTTAAACCACTCGAAGTGTACCGCGAGCAAGACCTCGTGTTAACTCCAGTACAACAAATAAAGTTAACAAAAGAACCCAAGCACTAATAACTAAAACCCAACCTCCTGAAGAATACATTAAAGATACTCCGGACATATCCCCCCGAAATACTGATAAACCTGATAAATCATCTACAGGCACTCAAGAGCTCTCGTACCACCCTCCGTAGAAATAAAATAAAAATAAAACTACCCCTATGAAATACAAAACCCCGTAAACTGCAACAGATCAACTACCTCAGCTCTCAGGGTAGGGCTCAGCGGCTAAAGCAGCGGAATACGCAAAAACAACTAACATTCCCCCCAAGTAGATTAAAAACAAAACTAAAGATAAGAAAGGCCCCCCAAAACTCACTATAACACCACACCCCATTCCAGCTACAACAACTAACCCTAAAGCAGCAAAGTATGGGGAGGGGTTGGAAGCCACCGCAATTAAACCAAAAATTAACCCTATTAATAATAAGAATATCAAATAAGTCATAGTTTTTACCAGGATTCTAACCAGGACTAATGGCTTGAAAAACCACCGTTGTAATTCAACTATAAAAACCCAATGGCCAACATTCGAAAAACCCACCCAATCATTAAAATCGCAAATAACGCTCTTGTAGATCTACCTGCACCATCAAACATCTCTGTATGATGAAACTTTGGGTCTCTTTTAGGGCTATGCTTAATAGCCCAAATCCTTACAGGACTATTCCTAGCAATACATTACACCTCAGATATTGCAACCGCTTTTTCTTCGGTCACACACATTTGTCGTGACGTAAATTACGGCTGACTCATCCGAAATATACATGCCAACGGAGCATCCTTCTTTTTTATCTGTATTTACCTTCACATTGCACGAGGTCTTTATTACGGATCCTACTTATATAAAGAAACCTGAAACGTGGGAGTAATTCTTCTGCTTCTTGTAATAGCCACTGCATTCGTAGGATATGTACTACCCTGAGGACAAATATCCTTTTGAGGAGCCACGGTCATTACTAACCTGATATCAGCTGTGCCATACATCGGAAATGATTTAGTACAATGAGTGTGAGGAGGGTTCTCTGTAGACAACGCCACCCTAACCCGATTCTTCGCATTCCATTTCTTACTTCCATTCATTGTTGCGGCTGCATCAATGGTCCACCTACTTTTCCTCCATGAAACAGGATCAAATAACCCCGCCGGGATTAACTCTGACGCAGACAAAGTCTCATTTCACCCCTACTTCTCTTACAAAGACCTATTAGGATTTGCCGCATTATTAATTACCCTAACATCAATTGCTCTCTTCACACCTAACATTCTAGGGGACCCTGACAACTTTACACCAGCAAACCCCTTAGTAACCCCCCCTCATATTAAACCCGAATGATATTTTCTATTCGCCTACGCTATCCTACGATCAATTCCAAATAAACTAGGGGGTGTATTAGCCTTACTATTCTCAATTTTAGTATTAATACTAGTACCAATTCTTCACACATCAAAACAACGAGGACTCACCTTCCGACCCTTTGGTCAACTTATATTCTGAATACTAGTTGCAGACATAATAATTCTTACATGAATTGGAGGAATGCCTGTAGAACCCCCTTATATTTTAATTGGTCAATTAGCCTCAGTTATTTATTTCATAATCTTCCTAATAGCTCTACCTGCATCCGGTTGAATAGAAAACAAAGTTCTTAAATTAAACTGCATTTGTAGCTCAGTATTAGAGCGCCGGTTTTGTAAACCGGAGGCCGGAGGTTAAACCCCTCCCCACTGCTCAGAAAAAGGAGACTCTAACTCCCGCCACCAGCTCCCAAAGCTGATATTCTAAGTTAAAATATTTTCTGGTACATATATGAAATATCCATATATATATATACAGTGCATAATATTAATTCCTTAGGACATTTTATGTATAAAAACCATTAAATTATATTAAACATATAAATAAACTATATTACTAAGGTAGACATAAACCATAAATTTAAGAATGCACTAAGAGTAATAATGCTGAGAGATTTAAGATCTAATAAAAAACTCATAAGTAATGATATACCAAGACTCCAAATATCATTAAATTAAAAATTGTATGTAGTAAGAGCCTACCAACCAGTATATAACTTAAGGATAACGGTTCTTGATGGTCAGGAGCCCCTATTGAAGGGTTGCTACCTAAAAGGTGAATTATTCCTGGCATCTCCTCCTTTTTCAGGTCCATTAATTTATTAACCCGCACACTTTCATCGACGCTTACATTGACTAATGGTGTTAAACCTTCGACTCGTTACCCCCCAAGCCGAGCGTTCTCTCCACGGGGGCAGCTGGTTCTCTTTTTTTTTTCCCTTCGTGAACATTTCAGAGTGCACGCGGCCCTATGACAGAAGGTTGAACATTCGTTCCTTATTGAGTAATATTAGTGTAGTGTTGAAATTACATTACTTAAGAATCGCATATAGAGTTTTCTAGAGCATAATAAATACTATAATCCTCTTAGGTCGCCCCCCCTTCTGTTTTTAAAGAAAAAACCCCCCAACCCCCCTAAGGCCCTAAGGTAACTAACAATTTAATTAATCTAGTTTAAACAATAAGGTCCCAAGGTTATCTATTGGCTTATAAATGTACAAAACGATGTGTAGTTTCGTATTTATGTATTACCAGTTTTTAAAAAAATATATCATATCTTATCTATTTATTACAACAACTAGGGTAAAATACTAGAAGGCCATCGTAGCTTAAGACTTAAAGCATAACACTGAAGATGTTATTATGAACCCTAGAAAGTTCCGAAAGCACAAAGGCTTGGTCCTAGCTTTACTATTATCTATAACCAAACTTACACATGCAAGCATCCGCACCCCCGTGAGAATGCCCTTAACCCTCTTATGAGATCAAGGAGCTGGTATCAGGCACATATGATCGCCCATGACACCTTGCTTAGCCACACCCCCAAGGGAATTCAGCAGTGATAAACATTAAGCCATAAGTGTAAACTTGACTTAGTTAAGGTTTTTAGAGCCGGTAAAACTCGTGCCAGCCACCGCGGTTATACGAGAGGCTCAAGATAATAGAAATCGGCGTAAAGAGTGGTTAAGTATTAAAAGACTAAAGTTAAACATCTTCCAGGCTGTCATACGCATCCGAAGGTATGAGACTCATTTACGAAAGTGACTTTACAAAACTGAACCCACGAAAGCTATGAAACAAACTGGGATTAGATACCCCACTATGCATAGTCTTAAACGAAAGTATTTTAATTACATTATACTCGCCCGGGTACTACGAGCTTTAGCTTAAAACCCAAAGGACTTGGCGGTGCTTTACACCCACCTAGAGGAGCCTGTTCTATAACTGATAACCCCCGTTAAACCTCACCCTATTTTGCTTAATCAATTTATATACCGCCGTCGTCAGCTTACCTTGTGAAAGAACAACAGTGAGCAAAACTAGTGTTAACCCAAAACGTCAGGTCGAGGTGTAGTTTATAATAGGGGAAGAAATGGGCTACACTCATTTATTAATGAATACGGATGGTATATTGAAATATAAACCTAAAGGAGGATTTAGCAGTAAGGAGGAAATAGAGTGTTCACCTGAAACTGGCTCTAAAGCGCGCACACACCGCCCGTCACTCTCCCCAATAACATAACTACGATTAATTAAAACCTAAATGAAATACAAGGGGAGGCAAGTCGTAACATGGTAAGTGTACCGGAAGGTGTGCTTGGAATACCAAAGCATAGCTGAAATAGTTAAAGCATCTCACTTACACCGAGAAGTTGTTCTTGCAAATAGAACTGCTCTGATACCCATATGCTAGCTCACACACTAAATTCAAATAAAAACTAAAGATAACCCCTAATACCCTAAAAAGTAATATTAAAACATTTTATAGCCCAAGTAAGGGAGACTGAAAAGGAATAATGAAGCTACAAAACTAGTACCGCAAGGGAAAGCTGAAAAAGAAATTAAAAAAATAACTTAAGTAAAGAGCAGCAAAGATTAAATCTTGTACCTTTTGCATAATGGTTTAACAAGTACATCCCAAGCAAAGAGATCTTTAGTTTGATACCCCGAAACTAAGCGAGCTACTCCGAGACAGTCAAGACATAATGGACTAATCCGTACCTGTGGCAAAAGGTTGGAATGAGCTCCGAGTAGAGGTGATAAACCAAACGAGCTTAGTTATAGCTGGTTGCCTGAAAAATGAATAAAAGTTCAGCCTATATTAAACCCTTAATTCACCTAAAATTTAAACAAACAGATTTAGTTAATAATAATATAGAGTTAGTCAAAAGGGGTACAGCTCTTTTGACATAGGACACAACCTTACAATGGAGGTTAAAGATCAAAAACACCAAAGTACACAAATGCCTTAGTGGGCCTGAAAGCAGCCATCGATATAGAAAGCGTTAAAGCTCAAGCACTAGTAAAACTTTTAATTCAGATAAACATTCTTAAACCCCTAAATTCATCAGGCCTTTTCATAACACATGAAAGTGATAATGTTAATATGAGTAATAAGAGAAGTTAAGATTCTCTCCTTTAGCAAAAGTGTGCCTCGGATCGAACTAACACCGAGATTTAATGACCCCAATTTCAAGAGGGAAATGTTGTAATAAATAAAGAACAAGAAAAAACAACAATAAAAATCATCAACCCCACACTGGATTGCTATCTAGGATAAACTAAAAGAGTGAGAAGGAACTCGGCAAATATGATAATAGCCTCGCCTGTTTACCAAAAACACCGCCTCTTGCATAACATAATGAATAAGAGGTCCCGCCTGCCCTGTGACCATAAGTTTAACGGCCGCGGTATTTTGACCGTGCAAAGGTAGCGCAATCACTTGTCTTTTAAATAAAGACCTGTATGAATGGCATAACGAGGGCTAAACTGTCTCCTTACTCCAGTTAATGAAATTGATCTCCCCGTGCAGAAGCGGGGATTAACCCATAAGACGAGAAGACCCTGTGGAGCTTTAGATGATAGATGAATTTATTAAAAAATTAATACCACATAAAAGGTAATTAAAACGATGACCTCATCTTAAATCTTTAGTTGGGGCGACCGCGGAGTAAAACAAAACCTCCGTGAGGATTGAGATGAAAACCTTATACCCAAGAATGTCATTTCTAAGTACCAAAATATTTGACCAATTGATCCGGCAACAGCCGATTAATGAACCTAGTTACCCCAGGGATAACAGCGCAATCCTCTTTGAGAGTCCCTATCGACAAGAGGGTTTACGACCTCGATGTTGGATCAGGACATCCTAATGGTGTAGCCGCTATTAAGGGTTCGTTTGTTCAACGATTAAAGTCCTACGTGATCTGAGTTCAGACCGGAGTAATCCAGGTCAGTTTCTATCTATGAGTGTGACTTTCTTCAGTACGAAAGGACCAAGAAGGATAGGCCCATGTTTTAAAACAAGCCCACTTTTTAACCCTTGAAAAAATATTAAAGGTTAAAATAACACAAAATAAATCCAGAATATAACTACATGTTGAAGTGGCAGAGTCCGGTTATTGCAAAAGACCTAAGCCCTTTGAATAGAGGTTCAAATCCTCTCCTCAACTATGACCACCATAATTATAGCGCAAATTGTTAACCCTTTAATATATATTATTCCTGTACTACTAGCAGTTGCTTTCTTAACTCTTCTGGAACGTAAAGTATTAGGATATATACAACACACGAAAAGGGCCTAATATCGTAGGACCTTTTGGTCTACTTCAACCAATTGCAGATGGAGTAAAATTATTTATTAAGGAACCAGTAAAACCCTCAACATCTTCACCTATTTTATTTATTGCCACCCCAGTATTAGCATTAACACTTGCCCTTATATTATGAGCTCCCTTACCAATACCTCACCCTGTAATTAATATTAATCTGGGAATACTACTTATCTTAGCCCTATCAAGCCTTGCAGTTTACTCTATCCTAGGGTCAGGTTGAGCATCAAATTCAAAATATGCATTAATTGGAGCATTACGAGCAGTAGCCCAAACTATTTCTTACGAAGTAAGCTTAGGATTAATTTTACTAGCATTAATCATCTTCACTGGTAATTTCACACTACAATCATTTGGGGTTACACAAGAAAGCTTATGACTTATTATCCCCGCCTGACCTTTAGCAGCAATATGATATATCTCCACACTAGCTGAAACAAACCGGGCACCATTTGATTTAACAGAGGGGGAGTCAGAACTGGTTTCGGGTTTTAATGTTGAATACGCAGGAGGACCTTTTGCACTCTTTTTCCTTGCAGAATATGCCAACATCTTACTTATAAACACCTTGTCAACTATCCTTTTTCTAGGAGCATCTCATATCCCTTCCTTACCTGAACTAACAACAGCAAATCTTATAATTAAAGCAACCCTACTATCCTTAGTATTCTTATGAGTTCGAGCCTCATACCCACGATTCCGATACGACCAATTAATACACCTCATCTGAAAAAACTTCCTACCACTAACATTAGCATTAATTATTTGACACTTATCAGCGCCTCTTTCGCTAGCAGGGATCCCACCACATATATAAGGAATTATGCCTGAGTACTAAAGGACCACTTTGATAGAGTGCATTACGGGGGTTAGAATCCCCCTAATTCCTTAGAAAGAGAGGACTCGAACCCCACTTAAGAGATCAAAACTCTTAGTGCTTCCTACTACACCACTTCCTAAAGTAAAGTCAGCTAAATTAAGCTTTTGGGCCCATACCCCAAAAATGTAGGTTAAAACCCTCCCTTTGCTAATGAACCCCTACATTATATCAATCTTTCTAATAGGTTTAGGCCTAGGTACTACAATCACATTCATAAGCTCACACTGATTACTAGCATGAATAGGCCTAGAAATTAATACACTAGCAATTATTCCTTTAATAGCACAACACCATCACCCACGGTCTGTAGAAGCTTCTACAAAGTATTTCCTCATCCAGGCTACAGCCGCAGCAATAATCTTATTTGCTAGCTCCACTAATGCATGGATTACAGGAAAATGAGGTATTGATGAACTATCTCATCCATTACCCCTAACCATTATAATATTAGGCCTAGCCTTAAAAATTGGCATAGCACCCCTTCACACATGATTACCAGAAGTACTTCAAGGCCTAGACCTTACCACCGGATTAATTATATCTACGTGACAAAAACTAGCTCCTTTTTCCCTAATAATACAAATAAACCTAGATAACCCCGTACTGGTTATTATAGCAATGCTATCTACTATAGTTGGGGGCTGAGGGGGATTAAATCAGACACAATTGCGAAAGATCTTAGCATACTCATCAATTGCCCACATTGGCTGAATGGTTATTGTTCTACAATTCTCACCATCACTTACACTTATTACTCTTGCAATCTATATTTTTATAACAATTTCCATCTTTAACCTATTTAAACTAAATAAAGCAACTTCTATTAATGCACTAGCAACTTCATGATCTAAATCCCCTACAATAACCGCGCTAGCCCCGTTAGCCCTCCTATCCTTAGGGGGTTTACCACCTCTTACAGGATTCGGCCCCAAATGAATAATCTTATCTGAACTAACAAAACAAGAATTAAACACAATTGCAACAATCACAGCGCTGTCTGCTTTATTAAGCCTTTATTTTTACCTGCGATTATCATATGCTATAACACTAACCCTATCACCCAACACCACCCCTATAACTAGCCAATGGCGATGTAATAACAAACAGCCCACTATCCACCTATCTGTATCAACGATTATATCATTGATACTTCTCCCTATCCTACCTAGTATAATAGCTATTATCAACTAAGGGTTTAGGTTAATAAAAGACCAAAGGCCTTCAAAGCCTTAAGTAGAAGTGAAAATCCTTTAACCCTTGATAAGACTTGCAGGTAATTAACCTACATCTACTGTATGCAAAACAGACACTTTAATTAAGCTAAAGCCTTACTAGATGGGTAGGCCTCGATCCTACAATTTCCTAGTTAACAGCTAGACACTCCAACCAGCGAGCATCCATCTACTTTTCCCCCCGCCTTAAAAAGGCGGAAAGGCGGGGGGGAAAGCCCCGGCAAAAATTAATTGGCTACTTAAGATTTGCAATCTTATATGTATTACACCTCAAGGCTTGGTATGAAGAGGGCTTAAACCTCTGTATGTGGGGTTACAATCCACCGCTTACTCAGCCATCCTACCTGTGGCAATCACACGATGATTTTTCTCAACTAATCACAAAGACATCGGCACCCTATACTTAGTATTTGGTGCTTGAGCCGGAATAGTCGGCACTGCACTAAGCCTTTTAATCCGAGCAGAACTAAGTCAACCAGGAGCTTTACTGGGAGATGATCAAATCTATAATGTTATTGTAACTGCTCATGCTTTCGTAATAATTTTTTTTATAGTTATACCAATTATAATCGGGGGTTTTGGTAATTGACTAATTCCGTTAATAATCGGAGCGCCTGATATAGCTTTTCCTCGAATAAATAATATAAGTTTTTGATTATTACCACCCTCTTTTCTTCTTCTGCTTGCTTCATCAGGAGTAGAAG
>NW_028233941.1:0-33586 GCF_054856545.1 Hippocampus guttulatus | reverse complement strand
CTGCTAAATGAAGAGAAAAGATTGTTAAGTCTACAGAGGCCCCAGCATGAGCTAAGTTACCTGCTAGCGGGGGGTAGACCGTTCAACCTGTACCCGCTCCAGCTTCTACTCCTGATGAAGCAAGCAGAAGAAGAAAAGAGGGTGGTAATAATCAAAAACTTATATTATTTATTCGAGGAAAAGCTATATCAGGCGCTCCGATTATTAACGGAATTAGTCAATTACCAAAACCCCCGATTATAATTGGTATAACTATAAAAAAAATTATTACGAAAGCATGAGCAGTTACAATAACATTATAGATTTGATCATCTCCCAGTAAAGCTCCTGGTTGACTTAGTTCTGCTCGGATTAAAAGGCTTAGTGCAGTGCCGACTATTCCGGCTCAAGCACCAAATACTAAGTATAGGGTGCCGATGTCTTTGTGATTAGTTGAGAAAAATCATCGTGTGATTGCCACAGGTAGGATGGCTGAGTAAGCGGTGGATTGTAACCCCACATACAGAGGTTTAAGCCCTCTTCATACCAAGCCTTGAGGTGTAATACATATAAGATTGCAAATCTTAAGTAGCCAATTAATTTTTGCCGGGGCTTTCCCCCCCGCCTTTCCGCCTTTTTAAGGCGGGGGGAAAAGTAGATGGATGCTCGCTGGTTGGAGTGTCTAGCTGTTAACTAGGAAATTGTAGGATCGAGGCCTACCCATCTAGTAAGGCTTTAGCTTAATTAAAGTGTCTGTTTTGCATACAGTAGATGTAGGTTAATTACCTGCAAGTCTTATCAAGGGTTAAAGGATTTTCACTTCTACTTAAGGCTTTGAAGGCCTTTGGTCTTTTATTAACCTAAACCCTTAGTTGATAATAGCTATTATACTAGGTAGGATAGGGAGAAGTATCAATGATATAATCGTTGATACAGATAGGTGGATAGTGGGCTGTTTGTTATTACATCGCCATTGGCTAGTTATAGGGGTGGTGTTGGGTGATAGGGTTAGTGTTATAGCATATGATAATCGCAGGTAAAAATAAAGGCTTAATAAAGCAGACAGCGCTGTGATTGTTGCAATTGTGTTTAATTCTTGTTTTGTTAGTTCAGATAAGATTATTCATTTGGGGCCGAATCCTGTAAGAGGTGGTAAACCCCCTAAGGATAGGAGGGCTAACGGGGCTAGCGCGGTTATTGTAGGGGATTTAGATCATGAAGTTGCTAGTGCATTAATAGAAGTTGCTTTATTTAGTTTAAATAGGTTAAAGATGGAAATTGTTATAAAAATATAGATTGCAAGAGTAATAAGTGTAAGTGATGGTGAGAATTGTAGAACAATAACCATTCAGCCAATGTGGGCAATTGATGAGTATGCTAAGATCTTTCGCAATTGTGTCTGATTTAATCCCCCTCAGCCCCCAACTATAGTAGATAGCATTGCTATAATAACCAGTACGGGGTTATCTAGGTTTATTTGTATTATTAGGGAAAAAGGAGCTAGTTTTTGTCACGTAGATATAATTAATCCGGTGGTAAGGTCTAGGCCTTGAAGTACTTCTGGTAATCATGTGTGAAGAGGGGTGCTATGCCAATTTTTAAGGCTAGGCCTAATATTATAATGGTTAGGGGTAATGGATGAGATAGTTCATCAATACCTCATTTTCCTGTAATCCATGCATTAGTGGAGCTAGCAAATAAGATTATTGCTGCGGCTGTAGCCTGGATGAGGAAATACTTTGTAGAAGCTTCTACAGACCGTGGGTGATGGTGTTGTGCTATTAAAGGAATAATTGCTAGTGTATTAATTTCTAGGCCTATTCATGCTAGTAATCAGTGTGAGCTTATGAATGTGATTGTAGTACCTAGGCCTAAACCTATTAGAAAGATTGATATAATGTAGGGGTTCATTAGCAAAGGGAGGGTTTTAACCTACATTTTTGGGGTATGGGCCCAAAAGCTTAATTTAGCTGACTTTACTTTAGGAAGTGGTGTAGTAGGAAGCACTAAGAGTTTTGATCTCTTAAGTGGGGTTCGAGTCCTCTCTTTCTAAGGAATTAGGGGGATTCTAACCCCCGTAATGCACTCTATCAAAGTGGTCCTTTAGTACTCAGGCATAATTCCTTATATATGTGGTGGGATCCCTGCTAGCGAAAGAGGCGCTGATAAGTGTCAAATAATTAATGCTAATGTTAGTGGTAGGAAGTTTTTTCAGATGAGGTGTATTAATTGGTCGTATCGGAATCGTGGGTATGAGGCTCGAACTCATAAGAATACTAAGGATAGTAGGGTTGCTTTAATTATAAGATTTGCTGTTGTTAGTTCAGGTAAGGAAGGGATATGAGATGCTCCTAGAAAAAGGATAGTTGACAAGGTGTTTATAAGTAAGATGTTGGCATATTCTGCAAGGAAAAAGAGTGCAAAAGGTCCTCCTGCGTATTCAACATTAAAACCCGAAACCAGTTCTGACTCCCCCTCTGTTAAATCAAATGGTGCCCGGTTTGTTTCAGCTAGTGTGGAGATATATCATATTGCTGCTAAAGGTCAGGCGGGGATAATAAGTCATAAGCTTTCTTGTGTAACCCCAAATGATTGTAGTGTGAAATTACCAGTGAAGATGATTAATGCTAGTAAAATTAATCCTAAGCTTACTTCGTAAGAAATAGTTTGGGCTACTGCTCGTAATGCTCCAATTAATGCATATTTTGAATTTGATGCTCAACCTGACCCTAGGATAGAGTAAACTGCAAGGCTTGATAGGGCTAAGATAAGTAGTATTCCCAGATTAATATTAATTACAGGGTGAGGTATTGGTAAGGGAGCTCATAATATAAGGGCAAGTGTTAATGCTAATACTGGGGTGGCAATAAATAAAATAGGTGAAGATGTTGAGGGTTTTACTGGTTCCTTAATAAATAATTTTACTCCATCTGCAATTGGTTGAAGTAGACCAAAAGGTCCTACGATATTAGGCCCTTTTCGGTGTTGTATATATCCTAATACTTTACGTTCCAGAAGAGTTAAGAAAGCAACTGCTAGTAGTACAGGAATAATATATATTAAAGGGTTAACAATTTGCGCTATAATTATGGTGGTCATAGTTGAGGAGAGGATTTGAACCTCTATTCAAAGGGCTTAGGTCTTTTGCAATAACCGGACTCTGCCACTTCAACATGTAGTTATATTCTGGATTTATTTTGTGTTATTTTAACCTTTAATATTTTTTCCAAGGGTTAAAAAGTGGGCTTGTTTTAAAACATGGGCCTATCCTTCTTGGTCCTTTCGTACTGAAGAAAGTCACACTCATAGATAGAAACTGACCTGGATTACTCCGGTCTGAACTCAGATCACGTAGGACTTTAATCGTTGAACAAACGAACCCTTAATAGCGGCTACACCATTAGGATGTCCTGATCCAACATCGAGGTCGTAAACCCTCTTGTCGATAGGGACTCTCAAAGAGGATTGCGCTGTTATCCCTGGGGTAACTAGGTTCATTAATCGGCTGTTGCCGGATCAATTGGTCAAATATTTTGGTACTTAGAAATGACATTCTTGGGTATAAGGTTTTCATCTCAATCCTCACGGAGGTTTTGTTTTACTCCGCGGTCGCCCCAACTAAAGATTTAAGATGAGGTCATCGTTTTAATTACCTTTTATGTGGTATTAATTTTTTAATAAATTCATCTATCATCTAAAGCTCCACAGGGTCTTCTCGTCTTATGGGTTAATCCCCGCTTCTGCACGGGGAGATCAATTTCATTAACTGGAGTAAGGAGACAGTTTAGCCCTCGTTATGCCATTCATACAGGTCTTTATTTAAAAGACAAGTGATTGCGCTACCTTTGCACGGTCAAAATACCGCGGCCGTTAAACTTATGGTCACAGGGCAGGCGGGACCTCTTATTCATTATGTTATGCAAGAGGCGGTGTTTTTGGTAAACAGGCGAGGCTATTATCATATTTGCCGAGTTCCTTCTCACTCTTTTAGTTTATCCTAGATAGCAATCCAGTGTGGGGTTGATGATTTTTATTGTTGTTTTTTCTTGTTCTTTATTTATTACAACATTTCCCTCTTGAAATTGGGGTCATTAAATCTCGGTGTTAGTTCGATCCGAGGCACACTTTTGCTAAAGGAGAGAATCTTAACTTCTCTTATTACTCATATTAACATTATCACTTTCATGTGTTATGAAAAGGCCTGATGAATTTAGGGGTTTAAGAATGTTTATCTGAATTAAAAGTTTTACTAGTGCTTGAGCTTTAACGCTTTCTATATCGATGGCTGCTTTCAGGCCCACTAAGGCATTTGTGTACTTTGGTGTTTTTGATCTTTAACCTCCATTGTAAGGTTGTGTCCTATGTCAAAAGAGCTGTACCCCTTTTGACTAACTCTATATTATTATTAACTAAATCTGTTTGTTTAAATTTTAGGTGAATTAAGGGTTTAATATAGGCTGAACTTTTATTCATTTTTTCAGGCAACCAGCTATAACTAAGCTCGTTTGGTTTATCACCTCTACTCGGAGCTCATTCCAACCTTTTGCCACAGGTACGGATTAGTCCATTATGTCTTGACTGTCTCGGAGTAGCTCGCTTAGTTTCGGGGTATCAAACTAAAGATCTCTTTGCTTGGGATGTACTTGTTAAACCATTATGCAAAAGGTACAAGATTTAATCTTTGCTGCTCTTTACTTAAGTTATTTTTTTAATTTCTTTTTCAGCTTTCCCTTGCGGTACTAGTTTTGTAGCTTCATTATTCCTTTTCAGTCTCCCTTACTTGGGCTATAAAATGTTTTAATATTACTTTTTAGGGTATTAGGGGTTATCTTTAGTTTTTATTTGAATTTAGTGTGTGAGCTAGCATATGGGTATCAGAGCAGTTCTATTTGCAAGAACAACTTCTCGGTTGTAAGTGAGATGCTTTAACTATTTCAGCTATGCTTTGGTATTCCAAGCACACCTTCCGGTACACTTACCATGTTACGACTTGCCTCCCCTTGTATTTCATTTAGGTTTTAATTAATCGTAGTTCATGTTATTGGTGGAGAGTGACGGGCGGTGTGTGCGCGCTTTAGAAGCCAGTTTCAGGTGAACACTCTATTTCTCCTTACTGCTAATCTTTAGGTTACTGCTAATATACCATCCGTTTCATTAATAAATGAGTGTAGCATTTCTAGCCCCGTATTCATTAATAAATGAGTTAGTACCCCTATTCTACCCTAATGATAACACACCTCGACCTGACGTTTTTGGGGTTAACACTAGTTTTGCTCACTGTTGTTCTTTCACAAGGTAAGCTGACGACGGCGGTATATAAATTGATTAAGCAAAATAGGGTGAGTTTAACGGGGTTATCAGTTATAGAACAGGCTCCTCTAGGTGGGTGTAAAGCACCGCCAAGTCCTTTGGGTTTTAAGCTAAAGCTCGTAGTACCCGGGCGAGTATAATGTAATTAAAATACTTTCGTTTAAGACTATGCATAGTGGGGTATCTAATCCCAGTTTGTTTCATAGCTTTCGTGGGTTCAGTTTTGTAAAGTCACTTTCGTAAATGAGTCTCATACCTTCGGATGCGTATGACAGCCTGGAAGATGTTTAACTTTAGTCTTTTAATACTTAACCACTCTTTACGCCGATTTCTATTATCTTGAGCCTCTCGTATAACCGCGGTGGCTGGCACGAGTTTTACCGGCTCTAAAAACCTTAACTAAGTCAAGTTTACACTTATGGCTTAATGTTTATCACTGCTGAATTCCCTTGGGGGTGTGGCTAAGCAAGGTGTCATGGGCGATCATATGTGCCTGATACCAGCTCCTTGATCTCATAAGAGGGTTAAGGGCATTCTCACGGGGGTGCGGATGCTTGCATGTGTAAGTTTGGTTATAGATAATAGTAAAGCTAGGACCAAGCCTTTGTGCTTTCGGAACTTTCTAGGGTTCATAATAACATCTTCAGTGTTATGCTTTAAGTCTTAAGCTACGATGGCCTTCTAGTATTTTACCCTAGTTGTTGTAATAAATAGATAAGATATGATATATTTTTTTAAAAACTGGTAATACATAAATACGAAACTACACATCGTTTTGTACATTTATAAGCCAATAGATAACCTTGGGACCTTATTGTTTAAACTAGATTAATTAAATTGTTAGTTACCTTAGGGCCTTAGGGGGGTTGGGGGGTTTTTTTCTTTAAAAACAGAAGGGGGGGCGACCTAAGAGGATTATAGTATTTATTATGCTCTAGAAAACTCTATATGCGATTCTTAAGTAATGTAATTTCAACACTACACTAATATTACTCAATAAGGAACGAATGTTCAACCTTCTGTCATAGGGCCGCGTGCACTCTGAAATGTTCACGAAGGGAAAAAAAAAAGAGAACCAGCTGCCCCCGTGGAGAGAACGCTCGGCTTGGGGGGTAACGAGTCGAAGGTTTAACACCATTAGTCAATGTAAGCGTCGATGAAAGTGTGCGGGTTAATAAATTAATGGACCTGAAAAAGGAGGAGATGCCAGGAATAATTCACCTTTTAGGTAGCAACCCTTCAATAGGGGCTCCTGACCATCAAGAACCGTTATCCTTAAGTTATATACTGGTTGGTAGGCTCTTACTACATACAATTTTTAATTTAATGATATTTGGAGTCTTGGTATATCATTACTTATGAGTTTTTTATTAGATCTTAAATCTCTCAGCATTATTACTCTTAGTGCATTCTTAAATTTATGGTTTATGTCTACCTTAGTAATATAGTTTATTTATATGTTTAATATAATTTAATGGTTTTTTATACATAAAATGTCCTAAGGAATTAATATTATGCACTGTATATATATATATGGATATTTCATATATGTACCAGAAAATATTTTAACTTAGAATATCAGCTTTGGGAGCTGGTGGCGGGAGTTAGAGTCTCCTTTTTCTGAGCAGTGGGGAGGGGTTTAACCTCCGGCCTCCGGTTTACAAAACCGGCGCTCTAATACTGAGCTACAAATGCAGTTTAATTTAAGAACTTTGTTTTCTATTCAACCGGATGCAGGTAGAGCTATTAGGAAGATTATGAAATAAATAACTGAGGCTAATTGACCAATTAAAATATAAGGGGGTTCTACAGGCATTCCTCCAATTCATGTAAGAATTATTATGTCTGCAACTAGTATTCAGAATATAAGTTGACCAAAGGGTCGGAAGGTGAGTCCTCGTTGTTTTGATGTGTGAAGAATTGGTACTAGTATTAATACTAAAATTGAGAATAGTAAGGCTAATACACCCCCTAGTTTATTTGGAATTGATCGTAGGATAGCGTAGGCGAATAGAAAATATCATTCGGGTTTAATATGAGGGGGGGTTACTAAGGGGTTTGCTGGTGTAAAGTTGTCAGGGTCCCCTAGAATGTTAGGTGTGAAGAGAGCAATTGATGTTAGGGTAATTAATAATGCGGCAAATCCTAATAGGTCTTTGTAAGAGAAGTAGGGGTGAAATGAGACTTTGTCTGCGTCAGAGTTAATCCCGGCGGGGTTATTTGATCCTGTTTCATGGAGGAAAAGTAGGTGGACCATTGATGCAGCCGCAACAATGAATGGAAGTAAGAAATGGAATGCGAAGAATCGGGTTAGGGTGGCGTTGTCTACAGAGAACCCTCCTCACACTCATTGTACTAAATCATTTCCGATGTATGGCACAGCTGATATCAGGTTAGTAATGACCGTGGCTCCTCAAAAGGATATTTGTCCTCAGGGTAGTACATATCCTACGAATGCAGTGGCTATTACAAGAAGCAGAAGAATTACTCCCACGTTTCAGGTTTCTTTATATAAGTAGGATCCGTAATAAAGACCTCGTGCAATGTGAAGGTAAATACAGATAAAAAAGAAGGATGCTCCGTTGGCATGTATATTTCGGATGAGTCAGCCGTAATTTACGTCACGACAAATGTGTGTGACCGAAGAAAAAGCGGTTGCAATATCTGAGGTGTAATGTATTGCTAGGAATAGTCCTGTAAGGATTTGGGCTATTAAGCATAGCCCTAAAAGAGACCCAAAGTTTCATCATACAGAGATGTTTGATGGTGCAGGTAGATCTACAAGAGCGTTATTTGCGATTTTAATGATTGGGTGGGTTTTTCGAATGTTGGCCATTGGGTTTTTATAGTTGAATTACAACGGTGGTTTTTCAAGCCATTAGTCCTGGTTAGAATCCTGGTAAAAACTATGACTTATTTGATATTCTTATTATTAATAGGGTTAATTTTTGGTTTAATTGCGGTGGCTTCCAACCCCTCCCCATACTTTGCTGCTTTAGGGTTAGTTGTTGTAGCTGGAATGGGGTGTGGTGTTATAGTGAGTTTTGGGGGGCCTTTCTTATCTTTAGTTTTGTTTTTAATCTACTTGGGGGGAATGTTAGTTGTTTTTGCGTATTCCGCTGCTTTAGCCGCTGAGCCCTACCCTGAGAGCTGAGGTAGTTGATCTGTTGCAGTTTACGGGGTTTTGTATTTCATAGGGGTAGTTTTATTTTTATTTTATTTCTACGGAGGGTGGTACGAGAGCTCTTGAGTGCCTGTAGATGATTTATCAGGTTTATCAGTATTTCGGGGGGATATGTCCGGAGTATCTTTAATGTATTCTTCAGGAGGTTGGGTTTTAGTTATTAGTGCTTGGGTTCTTTTGTTAACTTTATTTGTTGTACTGGAGTTAACACGAGGTCTTGCTCGCGGTACACTTCGAGTGGTTTAAATTAATAATGCTATGGTAAGGGTAAGGGTTAGAATAAATAGTATTAAATAGGTTTTAATTATACCTTTTTGGGTGTTACTTGTAGTTGTAATTAGAGGGAGGTTAAGGGTTGATGAGGCTTTGGGACCAATTTTCTCTAATCATGTTATGTCAATGGTTTGAGAGGCAATTTTTTGTCCTAATTGAAGGGATAATTCAATAGGTAATCGGTGAATAATAAGTGGGTAAAATCCTAGTGCATTAGAAAATAAATGGGGGGTTTTTTTAGGGGTAATATTTAATTGCTTAGATGTATTTAGGGCTATTTCTAAAGCTGTAATTAATCCAATCGCTGTAACAATAAGGGCGGCTATTTTAGTATAATATGGTATAGTTATAACTGGGTTCTTTATAGGTGTTATGTTTGATGTGATAATTAAGCCTGCGATAATACTCCCTCAAGCTAACCGTTTGATCGGGTTAATTAGTGGCTTGCTATTTTCATTAATTGGTGATAAGGGATTGAATCGTGGGTAGCCTATATTCACATAATAAACAATTCGTAGGCTGTAGACTGCTGTAAAGGAAGTGGCAATTAAAGTTAATAATAGGGCTCAGGCGTTTAAGTAAGAGGTGTTTATTGATTCAATAATGGCATCTTTTGAGAAAAATCCGGCCAGGAAAGGGGTTCCTGTTAAAGCTAGACTGCCTAGGGTGAGAGAGGACGAGGTGAAGGGAGTGAGATGGTGTATTCCTCCTATCTTACGGATATCTTGCTCATCGTTTAGGCTATGAATTAATGACCCCGAACATAAAAATAATATAGCTTTAAAGAAAGCGTGGGTACAGATATGAAGGAATGCTAATTGGGGTTGATTAAGACCGATCGTGACCATTATTAATCCTAGCTGACTGGATGTAGAAAATGCTACAATTTTTTTGATGTCGTTTTGTGTCAGAGCGCAGATAGCTGTAAATAAAGTGGTTAATGCTCCAAGACAAAGGCATGTTGTTAGGATAATAGGGTTATTTTCCATTAAAGGGCTTATTCGAATCAGTAAAAAAATCCCCGCAACCACTATTGTGCTTGAGTGTAGTAGGGCAGATACCGGAGTAGGACCCTCTATAGCTGAGGGTAGCCATGGGTGCAAACCAAATTGAGCTGACTTTCCTGTTGCAGCTAGGACCAGGCCTAACAGTGGAAGGGTGAGGTTTTCATTTTCAGCTAATGTAAATATTTGATTTATTTCCCAAGAATTTAAGTTTATAGCAATTCAGGCTATAAATAAAATCAATCCGATATCTCCGATTCGGTTATATACAACTGCCTGGATCGCGGCTATATTAGCGTCGGCACGTCCATACCATCACCCAATTAAAAGAAAGGATATAATACCAACTCCTTCCCAACCAATGAATAGTTGAAATATGTTATTTGAAGTTACTAGAATTATTATAGCGATTAGGAACATTAGAAGGTATTTAAAAAATCGGTTTATAACAGGGTCAGAGTGTATATATCAAGATGCAAATTCCAGGATAGATCATGTGACGTATAAAGCCACAGGGGTAAAAATCACTGAGTATAGGTCAAATTTAAAGCTAATATTAATATCAAAAGTTGATGTATTTATTCAAGATCATGTAGTAATAATAGTTTCTAACCCTTCATTAATAAATAGTATATAGGGGTAATAGGCTAATTATAAATGATATTTTAACTGAATTTTTAACCCACCCAGTCGATCAGTTATGAGGGAGTGGTTTAGTTGTTATTGTTGAAATTAAGGGTATTAGTAGGAAAGTGAAGATAATTAAAAGGCTTGAGGATATTATTAAAGAGGTGGAGTGCATAACTACTGCTTGGATTTGCACCAAGAGTTTTTGGTTCCTAAGACCAACGGATTAACTAATATCCTTCAGAAGTTTCGAATGAGCTTTGGAGTTAAACCAAAGGGGCAAAAATTAGCAGTTTATGTTGTCTTCGGACCTCCTTCGGTGGATAAAAGGATTTTAACCTTTATTTTTAGAATCACAATCTAATGTTCTTTTTAAACTATATCTACAGAAAGTTCAACCTCATAACAACCCAGGCTTCATGATTAGGAGGATAAGTGGTATGAGGTGAAGTGTTATGATTAAGTGTTCTCGGGAGTGTGAAGGTTCTATGTGAAGCAGGTGATTAGTTAATGGTCCTCGTTGGGTTGTAAGAAATAGATATAATGAATATGCTGCAGTAATAAGTGTACCAAGGCCTGTGAGAATTAAGGTTCAAGGCGATCAATTAAAAAGAGATGAAATGATTATTAACTCCCCTATTAGATTAGGTAGAGGAGGTAAAGCTATGTTTGCCAGGCTGGCAGCGAATCATCAGGTAGCCATTAAGGGTAATACCATTTGTAGGCCTCGGGCTAATATTATTGTTCGGCTATGGGTTCGCTCATAGTTTGTGTTTGCTAAACAAAATAGTGCTGATGAGGTAAGTCCATGTGCAATTATAAGTACAAGCGCTCCAGTAAAACCTCAAGGGGTTTGAATAAGGATACCTGTTGTAACCAATCCTATATGACTAACTGAAGAGTAGGCGATTAGGGATTTTAAGTCATTTTGTCGTAGACAGATTAGTCCGGTCATAACGATTCCCCACAGGGCTAAAATTATAAAAGGGTAGCTCAGCTGTTTAGATAGTGGTTCAAGGATGTTTATTAGGCGTATTATACCATACCCCCCTAGTTTTAGCAGTACTGCAGCAAGGATTATGGAGCCCGCAATTGGTGCTTCTACGTGGGCTTTAGGTAACCATAGATGAACTCCGTAAAGGGGTATTTTTACAAGGAAAGCTAGGAGACAGCCTATTCATCATAATTTATCACTCAGGCAAGTGAGGACTAAAGGGTTAGAATACTGAAGGGTTAGTATGGATAAAGAACCTGTCTTGTTTTGAAGTATGAGAAGTGCGACAAGTAGTGGTAGAGATCCTGCTAAGGTGTAGAATAGGAAATAGGTTCCTGCATTCAACCGTTCTGTTTGATTACCTCATCGGGTGATAATTAACAAGGTTGGAATTAATGTGGCCTCAAATATAACATAAAACATAATTAATTCCGTGGCGCTAAATGCTATAATGAGGAAGATTTGTAAGGATGTAAGTAGTGTGATGTATATTCGTTGTCGGTTAACAGGGTTATTGGCTGAGTGGTTCTGGCTAGCAAGGATTATCAGTGGAAGGAGCCAGCATGTGAGAATTAATAAAGGGGTAGATAAAGGGTCAGTAGCTATTAATCCGCTTAAATTTGATCAAGCGGTGTCAGATGATCAAATAAGTCAATTGAGAGTAAATAAAGCAATGGTTAGACTATGCACTAATGTGGATGGTCATAACCATTTTTTAGGAATAAGTCATGTTGTGGGAATAAGCATAATCGTTGGAATAAGGATTTTTAACATTGTAGGATGTTTAAAGCTTGAAGACGATCTGTTCCGTGTGTGCGAGAGGTTGCTACTAGAAGAGCTAACCCAGCACTTGCCTCACATGCTGAAAAAGCAAGTATTAACATAGGGGTTGGGGAGAAATTAATTGAGTTTAATTGTAAAGTTCATAAGGATAGGGCAACATACAATGATAGTATTATTCCTTCTAAACATAAAAGAGCGGAAAGTAAGTGGTTTCGGTGAAAAGTTAATCCTATAAGTCCTAGGATGAATGTTGTTGAGAAAGCAAAGTGTACAGGTGTCATAAAACGATCGTGGATTCTAACCACGTGCTTTTGAGCCGAAATCAAGTGTTTTAATTATACTAATCGTTTATTCAGCTCATTCTAGGCCACCTTGGATCCACTCATAAATTAATCCTAGTGTAAGAAGAATAACAACTGATGATGCTCATATAAATGTGTAAGAGGGGAACTCTAATTGTATACCTCATGGAAGCGGAAGGAGAAGTGCAATCTCTAGATCAAATAAAAGAAATAAAATTGCTACTAGGAAGAATCGTAATGAAAAAGGGAGTCGGGCTGAACCTAGGGGGTCGAAACCACATTCATAGGGTGATAGTTTCTCTACATCTGGGTTTATTTGGGGTAACCAAAATGAGATGAGGGTTAGTAAAATGGAAAGGGAGGTTGATATTAGTAAAATTGTAATTAATAAGTTCATTATCTTTTCTTGGGTTTTAACCGAGACCGGGTGATTGGAAGTCACTCATACTTTTTAGTACTAAAAAGATAAGATCCTCATCAATAAATTGAGACATAAAGGAATAATCATACTACGTCGACAAAATGTCAGTATCATGCTGCAGCTTCAAATCCGAAGTGGTGTTGGGATGTGAAGTGGTATTGAATTTGTCGAATTAAACAAACTGCTAGGAATGTTGATCCAATGATTACGTGTAATCCGTGGAATCCTGTGGCTACAAAGAATGTTGATCCGTAAACACCATCAGCAATTGTGAAGGGGGCTTCATAATATTCTATCGCTTGAAGAAATGTGAAGTAGAAGCCTAGGAGAATAGTTAAGGTGAGTGAGTGAATAGTTTGTTTTCGTTCACCTTCTATAATGCTATGGTGAGCTCAAGTTACTGTGACACCAGAGGCAAGAAGAACCGCTGTATTAAGAAGTGGTACTTCAAAAGGATCTAGGGTGGTTACTCCAGAAGGAGGCCAGCAACCGCCTAATTCTGGGGTTGGAGCTAGACTGGCGTGGTAAAAAGCTCAGAAGAATCCAAGGAAGAAGAATACTTCTGAGGTGATAAATAGGATTATCCCATATCGTAACCCCTTTTGAACTGGCGGGGTGTGATGTCCTTGAAATGTCCCTTCTCGGATAATATCTCGCCATCATTGGATCATTGTTAGAAGTAGTAAAATTAATCCAATTGTTATTAAAACAGTTGAATTAAAATGGAATCAAATAGCTAACCCTGAAGTCATTAAAAGGGCTGCAATTGCACCTGTGAGGGGTCAGGGGCTTGGATCTACTATGTGGTATGCATGTGCTTGGTGGGCCATTAAACGTTTTCTTGTAGGTAGAGACTTAGCAAGAGTACAAAGACATAGGCTTGGATTATAGCAACGGCTACTTCTAACAATGTGAGTAAAAGTAGTAAAATTGTTGTTAATAATGCTACTGTAGGTATAAGAGGTATAAGAACAAATGCTGCTGTCGCGATAAGTTGAATAAGTAGGTGTCCTGCAGTTAAATTTGCTGTTAGTCGAACACCTAGGGCGATAGGTCGAATAAATAAGCTGATTGTTTCAATAATAATAAGTACGGGGATTAGTGGTATGGGTGTGCCTTCTGGTAATAGGTGACCTAGGGAGTGTGTGGGTTGGTTTCGTATCCCAATGATGACAGTTGCTAATCATAAAGGTACTGCTAATCCTATATTTAAGGATAATTGGGTTGTAGGGGTAAAGGTGTATGGAAGTAACCCAAGTATATTTAAGGAAATTAGGAAGATTATTAATGACGCGAAAATTAATGCTCATTTATGACCTGTGGTATTTAGAGGAAGAAGAAGTTGTTTTGTAAATAGATTAATAAACCAGTTTTGTAATGTGAGTATACGGTTATTTATCCAACGAGATGAGGGGGTAGGGAATATAATTCAAGGTGTAATAATAGCTAAAGCCATCAATGGGATACCTAAAAACATAGGACTAATAAATTGGTCAAAGAAGCTTAATGTCATTGTCAGTTTCAAGGGGTTGTTTTTAATGTTTTAGTGCTTAAAACATTTGGTTCGTTAGGGTATTTATGTGCTATTACTTTAGGTGGAATAATAATGGTAAAGACTAATCATGTAAATAATAAAATTATTAATCAAGGTGAGGGATTTAATTGAGGCATGTCGCTAAGGGTGGTTGGGAGTCACCAATTTTTAGCTTAAAAGGCTAACGCTGAGGTCCAATTTAGCTTCTTAACGAGGCGTCTTCAAGTATAAGTGATGATCAGTTTTCAAATTGTTGTAGTGGTACCGCTTCTACCACAATAGGTATAAAGCTGTGGTTAGCACCACAAATTTCTGAACATTGTCCATAAAACACTCCTGGTCGTGATGTGATAAAAGCTGTTTGATTAAGCCGTCCTGGTACTGCGTCTATTTTTACCCCTAGAGAAGGTACTGCTCATGAGTGGAGTACATCTTCTGCAGACACTAAGACTCGAATTGGTGATTCAACCGGGATTACTATACGATGATCTGCTTCTAACAATCGAAATTGGCCTGGTGTGAGGTCTTGGGTTGGGATTATATATGAATCAAAGGCCAAGTCTTCATAATCAGTATATTCATAACTTCAGTATCATTGATGGCCGACTGCTTTAATTGTAAGGTGAGGGTCGTTTACCTCATCTATAAGATAAAGAATTCGCAGTGATGGAAGAGCGATTAGGATAAGAATAATTGCGGGGAGAACAGTTCAAATAATTTCAATTTCTTGTGAGTCTAATAAGAATTTGTTTGTTAATTTTGTAGTAACTATGGCTACAATAATATAAAGCACTAAAGTGCTAATCAGGAATACAATTATTAATGCATGATCATGAAAATGAAGTAGTTCTTCTATTACAGGTGATGCTGCGTCTTGAAAACCTAGTTGTGAGGGATAAGCCATTATTTAAGACATGTAGGGGTTTAACCAACAACTCTGCCTTGACAAGGCAGTATAATATTTTACTAATATCTTTAGTTAGTTGTGTAAAGAAAGTGGCAGAACGGTTTTGTGGGTGGCTTGAAACCATTTTATGGGGGTTCAATTCCCTCCTTTCTCGTTTAGTTGTTTGTTTGTACTTGAACAAAAGCAGGTTCCTCAAATGTGTGATATGGTGGGGGGGCATCCATGAAGTCATTCAATGTTTGTTGAAGCCAATTCAACTATTAGTACTTCCCGTTTAGCAGCAAATGCTTCTCAGATAATAAATAAAAACATGATTACGGCGATTAAGGATACAAGTGATCCAATAGAAGAAACAGTGTTTCACAGTGAGTATGCGTCTGGGTAGTCAGAGTATCGTCGGGGTATACCGGCTAACCCTAGGAAGTGTTGAGGGAAGAATGTTAAGTTTACACCTGCAAATATTACACCAAAATGAATTTTAGTTCAAGAGTTGTGTAGAGTGTAGCCTGTAAATAAAGGAAATCAATGTACAAACCCTGCTATAATTGCAAATACGGCACCTATTGAAAGAACGTAGTGGAAGTGGGCAACTACATAATAAGTGTCGTGTAAGACAATGTCTAAAGAGGAGTTTGCTAATACAATTCCTGTTAACCCCCCAACAGTAAATAAGAAGATAAAACCTAGAGCTCATAGCAGAGGAGTTTCTCATTTAATAGAGCCTCCGTGAAGTGTGGCTAATCAACTAAATACTTTTACACCTGTGGGAATGGCAATAATTATTGTTGCTGAGGTGAAGTATGCTCGGGTGTCTACATCTATTCCTACTGTGAATATGTGGTGAGCTCAGACAATAAACCCTAAAAGTCCGATTGCTATTATTGCTCAAACTATTCCTATGTAACCGAAGGGCTCTTTTTTACCAGAATAATAAGCTACAATGTGGGAGATTATACCAAAGCCTGGGAGGATAAGGATATATACTTCAGGATGCCCAAAGAATCAAAATAAGTGTTGGTAAAGGATAGGGTCTCCCCCTCCAGAGGGGTCAAAAAATGTTGTGTTTAAGTTTCGATCTGTTAGAAGTATAGTAATTCCAGCTGCTAATACAGGAAGGGATAATAAAAGTAATACTGCGGTTACTAAGACTGCTCAAACAAATAATGGTGTTTGATATTGTGAGATCGATGGAGGTTTTATGTTAATGATAGTGGTGATAAAATTAATAGCCCCTAGAATTGATGAAACACCTGCTAAATGAAGAGAAAAGATTGTTAAGTCTACAGAGGCCCCAGCATGAGCTAAGTTACCTGCTAGCGGGGGGTAGACCGTTCAACCTGTACCCGCTCCAGCTTCTACTCCTGATGAAGCAAGCAGAAGAAGAAAAGAGGGTGGTAATAATCAAAAACTTATATTATTTATTCGAGGAAAAGCTATATCAGGCGCTCCGATTATTAACGGAATTAGTCAATTACCAAAACCCCCGATTATAATTGGTATAACTATAAAAAAAATTATTACGAAAGCATGAGCAGTTACAATAACATTATAGATTTGATCATCTCCCAGTAAAGCTCCTGGTTGACTTAGTTCTGCTCGGATTAAAAGGCTTAGTGCAGTGCCGACTATTCCGGCTCAAGCACCAAATACTAAGTATAGGGTGCCGATGTCTTTGTGATTAGTTGAGAAAAATCATCGTGTGATTGCCACAGGTAGGATGGCTGAGTAAGCGGTGGATTGTAACCCCACATACAGAGGTTTAAGCCCTCTTCATACCAAGCCTTGAGGTGTAATACATATAAGATTGCAAATCTTAAGTAGCCAATTAATTTTTGCCGGGGCTTTCCCCCCCGCCTTTCCGCCTTTTTAAGGCGGGGGGAAAAGTAGATGGATGCTCGCTGGTTGGAGTGTCTAGCTGTTAACTAGGAAATTGTAGGATCGAGGCCTACCCATCTAGTAAGGCTTTAGCTTAATTAAAGTGTCTGTTTTGCATACAGTAGATGTAGGTTAATTACCTGCAAGTCTTATCAAGGGTTAAAGGATTTTCACTTCTACTTAAGGCTTTGAAGGCCTTTGGTCTTTTATTAACCTAAACCCTTAGTTGATAATAGCTATTATACTAGGTAGGATAGGGAGAAGTATCAATGATATAATCGTTGATACAGATAGGTGGATAGTGGGCTGTTTGTTATTACATCGCCATTGGCTAGTTATAGGGGTGGTGTTGGGTGATAGGGTTAGTGTTATAGCATATGATAATCGCAGGTAAAAATAAAGGCTTAATAAAGCAGACAGCGCTGTGATTGTTGCAATTGTGTTTAATTCTTGTTTTGTTAGTTCAGATAAGATTATTCATTTGGGGCCGAATCCTGTAAGAGGTGGTAAACCCCCTAAGGATAGGAGGGCTAACGGGGCTAGCGCGGTTATTGTAGGGGATTTAGATCATGAAGTTGCTAGTGCATTAATAGAAGTTGCTTTATTTAGTTTAAATAGGTTAAAGATGGAAATTGTTATAAAAATATAGATTGCAAGAGTAATAAGTGTAAGTGATGGTGAGAATTGTAGAACAATAACCATTCAGCCAATGTGGGCAATTGATGAGTATGCTAAGATCTTTCGCAATTTGTGTCTGATTTAATCCCCCTCAGCCCCCAACTATAGTAGATAGCATTGCTATAATAACCAGTACGGGGTTATCTAGGTTTATTTGTATTATTAGGGAAAAAGGAGCTAGTTTTTGTCACGTAGATATAATTAATCCGGTGGTAAGGTCTAGGCCTTGAAGTACTTCTGGTAATCATGTGTGAAGGGGTGCTATGCCAATTTTTAAGGCTAGGCCTAATATTATAATGGTTAGGGGTAATGGATGAGATAGTTCATCAATACCTCATTTTCCTGTAATCCATGCATTAGTGGAGCTAGCAAATAAGATTATTGCTGCGGCTGTAGCCTGGATGAGGAAATACTTTGTAGAAGCTTCTACAGACCGTGGGTGATGGTGTTGTGCTATTAAAGGAATAATTGCTAGTGTATTAATTTCTAGGCCTATTCATGCTAGTAATCAGTGTGAGCTTATGAATGTGATTGTAGTACCTAGGCCTAAACCTATTAGAAAGATTGATATAATGTAGGGGTTCATTAGCAAAGGGAGGGTTTTAACCTACATTTTTGGGGTATGGGCCCAAAAGCTTAATTTAGCTGACTTTACTTTAGGAAGTGGTGTAGTAGGAAGCACTAAGAGTTTTGATCTCTTAAGTGGGGTTCGAGTCCTCTCTTTCTAAGGAATTAGGGGGATTCTAACCCCCGTAATGCACTCTATCAAAGTGGTCCTTTAGTACTCAGGCATAATTCCTTATATATGTGGTGGGATCCCTGCTAGCGAAAGAGGCGCTGATAAGTGTCAAATAATTAATGCTAATGTTAGTGGTAGGAAGTTTTTTCAGATGAGGTGTATTAATTGGTCGTATCGGAATCGTGGGTATGAGGCTCGAACTCATAAGAATACTAAGGATAGTAGGGTTGCTTTAATTATAAGATTTGCTGTTGTTAGTTCAGGTAAGGAAGGGATATGAGATGCTCCTAGAAAAAGGATAGTTGACAAGGTGTTTATAAGTAAGATGTTGGCATATTCTGCAAGGAAAAAGAGTGCAAAAGGTCCTCCTGCGTATTCAACATTAAAACCCGAAACCAGTTCTGACTCCCCCCTCTGTTAAATCAAATGGTGCCCGGTTTGTTTCAGCTAGTGTGGAGATATATCATATTGCTGCTAAAGGTCAGGCGGGGATAATAAGTCATAAGCTTTCTTGTGTAACCCCAAATGATTGTAGTGTGAAATTACCAGTGAAGATGATTAATGCTAGTAAAATTAATCCTAAGCTTACTTCGTAAGAAATAGTTTGGGCTACTGCTCGTAATGCTCCAATTAATGCATATTTTGAATTTGATGCTCAACCTGACCCTAGGATAGAGTAAACTGCAAGGCTTGATAGGGCTAAGATAAGTAGTATTCCCAGATTAATATTAATTACAGGGTGAGGTATTGGTAAGGGAGCTCATAATATAAGGGCAAGTGTTAATGCTAATACTGGGGTGGCAATAAATAAAATAGGTGAAGATGTTGAGGGTTTTACTGGTTCCTTAATAAATAATTTTACTCCATCTGCAATTGGTTGAAGTAGACCAAAAGGTCCTACGATATTAGGCCCTTTTCGGTGTTGTATATATCCTAATACTTTACGTTCCAGAAGAGTTAAGAAAGCAACTGCTAGTAGTACAGGAATAATATATATTAAAGGGTTAACAATTTGCGCTATAATTATGGTGGTCATAGTTGAGGAGAGGATTTGAACCTCTATTCAAAGGGCTTAGGTCTTTTGCAATAACCGGACTCTGCCACTTCAACATGTAGTTATATTCTGGATTTATTTTGTGTTATTTTAACCTTTAATATTTTTTCAAGGGTTAAAAAGTGGGCTTGTTTTAAAACATGGGCCTATCCTTCTTGGTCCTTTCGTACTGAAGAAAGTCACACTCATAGATAGAAACTGACCTGGATTACTCCGGTCTGAACTCAGATCACGTAGGACTTTAATCGTTGAACAAACGAACCCTTAATAGCGGCTACACCATTAGGATGTCCTGATCCAACATCGAGGTCGTAAACCCTCTTGTCGATAGGGACTCTCAAAGAGGATTGCGCTGTTATCCCTGGGGTAACTAGGTTCATTAATCGGCTGTTGCCGGATCAATTGGTCAAATATTTTGGTACTTAGAAATGACATTCTTGGGTATAAGGTTTTCATCTCAATCCTCACGGAGGTTTTGTTTTACTCCGCGGTTCGCCCCAACTAAAGATTTAAGATGAGGTCATCGTTTTAATTACCTTTTATGTGGTATTAATTTTTTAATAAATTCATCTATCATCTAAAGCTCCACAGGGTCTTCTCGTCTTATGGGTTAATCCCCGCTTCTGCACGGGGGAGATCAATTTCATTAACTGGAGTAAGGAGACAGTTTAGCCCTCGTTATGCCATTCATACAGGTCTTTATTTAAAAGACAAGTGATTGCGCTACCTTTGCACGGTCAAAATACCGCGGCCGTTAAACTTATGGTCACAGGGCAGGCGGGACCTCTTAATCATTATGTTATGCAAGAGGCGGTGTTTTTGGGTAAACAGGCGAGGCTATTATCATATTTGCCGAGTTCCTTCTCACTCTTTTAGTTTATCCTAGATAGCAATCCAGTGTGGGGTTGATGATTTTTATTGTTGTTTTTTCTTGTTCTTTATTTATTACAACATTTCCCTCTTGAAATTGGGGTCATTAAATCTCGGTGTTAGTTCGATCCGAGGCACACTTTTGCTAAAGGAGAGAATCTTAACTTCTCTTATTACTCATATTAACATTATCACTTTCATGTGTTATGAAAGGCCTGATGAATTTAGGGGTTTAAGAATGTTTATCTGAATTAAAAGTTTTACTAGTGCTCTGAGCTTTAACGCTTTCTATATCGATGGCTGCTTTCAGGCCCACTAAGGCATTTGTGTACTTTGGTGTTTTTGATCTTTAACCTCCATTGTAAGGTTGTGTCCTATGTCAAAAGAGCTGTACCCCTTTTGACTAACTCTATATTATTATTAACTAAATCTGTTTGTTTAAATTTTAGGTGAATTAAGGGTTTAATATAGGCTGAACTTTTATTCATTTTTCAGGCAACCAGCTATAACTAAGCTCGTTTGGTTTATCACCTCTACTCGGAGCTCATTCCAACCTTTTGCCACAGGTACGGATTAGTCCATTATGTCTTGACTGTCTCGGAGTAGCTCGCTTAGTTTCGGGGTATCAAACTAAAGATCTCTTTGCTTGGGATGTACTTGTTAAACCATTATGCAAAAGGTACAAGATTTAATCTTTGCTGCTCTTTACTTAAGTTATTTTTTTAATTTCTTTTTCAGCTTTCCCTTGCGGTACTAGTTTTGTAGCTTCATTATTCCTTTTCAGTCTCCCTTACTTGGGCTATAAAATGTTTTAATATTACTTTTTAGGGTATTAGGGGTTATCTTTAGTTTTTATTTGAATTTAGTGTGTGAGCTAGCATATGGGTATCAGAGCAGTTCTATTTGCAAGAACAACTTCTCGGTGTAAGTGAGATGCTTTAACTATTTCAGCTATGCTTTGGTATTCCAAGCACACCTTCCGGTACACTTACCATGTTACGACTTGCCTCCCCTTGTATTTCATTTAGGTTTTAATTAATCGTAGTTATGTTATTGGGGAGAGTGACGGGCGGTGTGTGCGCGCTTTAGAGCCAGTTTCAGGTGAACACTCTATTTCCTCCTTACTGCTAAATCCTCCTTTAGGTTTATATTTCAATATACCATCCGTATTCATTAATAAATGAGTGTAGCCCATTTCTTCCCCTATTATAAACTACACTCGACCTGACGTTTTGGGTTAACACTAGTTTTGCTCACTGTTGTTCTTTCACAAGGTAAGCTGACGACGGCGGTATATAAATTGATTAAGCAAAATAGGGTGAGGTTTAACGGGGGGTTATCAGTTATAGAACAGGCTCCTCTAGGTGGGTGTAAAGCACCGCCAAGTCCTTTGGGTTTTAAGCTAAAGCTCGTAGTACCCGGGCGAGTATAATGTAATTAAAATACTTTCGTTTAAGACTATGCATAGTGGGGTATCTAATCCCAGTTTGTTTCATAGCTTTCGTGGGTTCAGTTTTGTAAAGTCACTTTCGTAAATGAGTCTCATACCTTCGGATGCGTATGACAGCCTGGAAGATGTTTAACTTTAGTCTTTTAATACTTAACCACTCTTTACGCCGATTTCTATTATCTTGAGCCTCTCGTATAACCGCGGTGGCTGGCACGAGTTTTACGGCTCTAAAAACCTTAACTAAGTCAAGTTTACACTTATGGCTTAATGTTTATCACTGCTGAATTCCCTTGGGGGTGTGGCTAAGCAAGGTGTCATGGGCGATCATATGTGCCTGATACCAGCTCCTTGATCTCATAAGAGGGTTAAGGGCATTCTCACGGGGGTGCGGATGCTTGCATGTGTAAGTTTGGTTATAGATAATAGTAAAGCTAGGACCAAGCCTTTGTGCTTTCGGAACTTTCTAGGGTTCATAATAACATCTTCAGTGTTATGCTTTAAGTCTTAAGCTACGATGGCCTTCTAGTATTTTACCCTAGTTGTTGTAATAAATAGATAAGATATGATATATTTTTTAAAAACTGGTAATACATAAATACGAAACTACACATCGTTTTGTACATTTATAAGCCAATAGATAACCTTGGGACCTTATTGTTTAAACTAGATTAATTAAATTGTTAGTTACCTTAGGGCCTTAGGGGGGTTGGGGGGGTTTTTTCTTTAAAAACAGAAGGGGGGGGCGACCTAAGAGGATTATAGTATTTATTATGCTCTAGAAAACTCTATATGCGATTCTTAAGTAATGTAATTTCAACACTACACTAATATATTACTCAATAAGGAACGAATGTTCAACCTTCTGTCATAGGGCCGCGTGCACTCTGAAATGTTCACGAAGGGAAAAAAAAAAGAGAACCAGCTGCCCCCGTGGAGAGAACGCTCGGCTTGGGGGGGTAACGAGTCGAAGGTTTAACACCATTAGTCCAATGTAAGCGTCGATGAAAGTGTGCGGGTTAATAAATTAATGGACCTGAAAAAGGAGGAGATGCCAGGAATAATTCACCTTTTAGGTAGCAACCCTTCAATAGGGGCTCCTGACCATCAAGAACCGTTATCCTTAAGTTATATACTGGTTGGTAGGCTCTTACTACATACAATTTTTAATTTAATGATATTTGGAGTCTTGGTATATCATTACTTATGAGTTTTTTATTAGATCTTAAATCTCTCAGCATTATTACTCTTAGTGCATTCTTAAATTTATGGTTTATGTCTACCTTAGTAATATAGTTTATTTATATGTTTAATATAATTTAATGGTTTTTATACATAAAATGTCCTAAGGAATTAATATTATGCACTGTATATATATATATGGATATTTCATATATGTACCAGAAAATATTTTAACTTAGAATATCAGCTTTGGGAGCTGGTGGCGGGAGTTAGAGTCTCCTTTTTCTGAGCAGTGGGGAGGGGTTAAACCTCCGGCCTCCGGTTTACAAAACCGGCGCTCTAATACTGAGCTACAAATGCAGTTTAATTTAAGAACTTTGTTTTCTATTCAACCGGATGCAGGTAGTAGAGCTATTAGGAAGATTATGAAATAAATAACTGAGGCTAATTGACCAATTAAAATATAAGGGGGTTCTACAGGCATTCCTCCAATTCATGTAAGAATTATTATGTCTGCAACTAGTATTCAGAATATAAGTTGACCAAAGGGTCGGAAGGTGAGTCCTCGTTGTTTTGATGTGTGAAGAATTGGTACTAGTAATTAATACTAAAATTGAGAATAGTAAGGGCTAATACACCCCCTAGTTTATTTGGAATTGATCGTAGGATAGCGTAGGCGAATAGAAAATATCATTCGGGTTTAATATGAGGGGGGGTTACTAAGGGGTTTGCTGGTGTAAAGTTGTCAGGGTCCCCTAGAATGTTAGGTGTGAAGAGAGCAATTGATGTTAGGGTAATTAATAATGCGGCAAATCCTAATAGGTCTTTGTAAGAGAAGTAGGGGTGAAATGAGACTTTGTCTGCGTCAGAGTTAATCCCGGCGGGGTTATTTGATCCTGTTTCATGGAGGAAAAGTAGGTGGACCATTGATGCAGCCGCAACAATGAATGGAAGTAAGAAATGGAATGCGAAGAATCGGGTTAGGGTGGCGTTGTCTACAGAGAACCCTCCTCACACTCATTGTACTAAATCATTTCCGATGTATGGCACAGCTGATATCAGGTTAGTAATGACCGTGGCTCCTCAAAAGGATATTTGTCCTCAGGGTAGTACATATCCTACGAATGCAGTGGCTATTACAAGAAGCAGAAGAATTACTCCCACGTTTCAGGTTTCTTTATATAAGTAGGATCCGTAATAAAGACCTCGTGCAATGTGAAGGTAAATACAGATAAAAAAGAAGGATGCTCCGTTGGCATGTATATTTCGGATGAGTCAGCCGTAATTTACGTCACGACAAATGTGTGTGACCGAAGAAAAAGCGGTTGCAATATCTGAGGTGTAATGTATTGCTAGGAATAGTCCTGTAAGGATTTGGGCTATTAAGCATAGCCCTAAAAGAGACCCCAAAGTTTCATCATACAGAGATGTTTGATGGTGCAGGTAGATCTACAAGAGCGTTATTTGCGATTTTAATGATTGGGTGGGTTTTTCGAATGTTGGCCATTGGGTTTTTATAGTTGAATTACAACGGTGGTTTTTCAAGCCATTAGTCCTGGTTAGAATCCTGGTAAAAACTATGACTTATTTGATATTCTTATTATTAATAGGGTTAATTTTTGGTTTAATTGCGGTGGGCTTCCAACCCCTCCCCATACTTTGCTGCTTTAGGGTTAGTTGTTGTAGCTGGAATGGGGGTGTGGTGTTATAGTGAGTTTTGGGGGGGGGCCTTTCTTATCTTTAGTTTTGTTTTTAATCTACTTGGGGGGAATGTTAGTTGTTTTTGCGTATTCCGCTGCTTTAGCCGCCTGAGCCCTACCCTGAGAGCTGAGGTAGTTGATCTGTTGCAGTTTACGGGGTTTTGTATTTCATAGGGGTAGTTTTATTTTTATTTTATTTCTACGGAGGGTGGTACGAGAGCTCTTGAGTGCCTGTAGATGATTTATCAGGTTTATCAGTATTTCGGGGGGATATGTCCGGAGTATCTTTAATGTATTCTTCAGGAGGTTGGGGTTTTAGTTATTAGTGCTTGGGTTCTTTTGTTAACTTTATTTGTTGTACTGGAGTTAACACGAGGTCTTGCTCGCGGTACACTTCGAGTGGTTTAAATTAATAATGCTATGGTAAGGGTAAGGGTTAGAATAAATAGTATTAAATAGGTTTTAATTATACCTTTTTGGGTGTTACTTGTAGTTGTAATTAGAGGGAGGTTAAGGGTTGATGAGGCTTTGGGACCAATTTTCTCTAATCATGTTATGTCAATGGTTTGAGAGGCAATTTTTTGTCCTAATTGAAGGGATAATTCAAATAGGTAATCGGTGAATAATAAGTGGGTAAAATCCTAGTGCATTAGAAAATAAATGGGGGGTTTTTTTAGGGGTAATATTTAATTGCTTAGATGTATTTAGGGCTATTTCTAAAGCTGTAATTAATCCAATCGCTGTAACAATAAGGGCGGCTATTTTAGTATAATATGGTATAGTTATAACTGGGTTCTTTATAGGTGTTATGTTTGATGTGATAATTAAGCCTGCGATAATACTCCCTCAAGCTAACCGTTTGATCGGGTTAATTAGTGGCTTGCTATTTTCATTAATTGGTGATAAGGGATTGAATCGTGGGTAGCCTATATTCACATAATAAACAATTCGTAGGCTGTAGACTGCTGTAAAGGAAGTGGCAATTAAAGTTAATAATAGGGCTCAGGCGTTTAAGTAAGAGGTGTTTATTGATTCAATAATGGCATCTTTTGAGAAAAATCCGGCCAGGAAAGGGGTTCCTGTTAAAGCTAGACTGCCTAGGGTGAGAGAGGACGAGGTGAAGGGAGTGAGATGGTGTATTCCTCCTATCTTACGGATATATTAATGACCCCGAACATAAAAATAATATAGCTTTAAAGAAAGCGTGGGTACAGATATGAAGGAATGCTAATTGGGGTTGATTAAGACCGATCGTGACCATTATTAATCCTAGCTGACTGGATGTAGAAAATGCTACAATTTTTTTGATGTCGTTTTGTGTCAGAGCGCAGATAGCTGTAAATAAAGTGGTTAATGCTCCAAGACAAAGGCATGTTGTTAGGATAATAGGGTTATTTTCCATTAAAGGGCTTATTCGAATCAGTAAAAAAATCCCCGCAACCACTATTGTGCTTGAGTGTAGTAGGGCAGATACCGGAGTAGGACCCTCTATAGCTGAGGGTAGCCATGGGTGCAAACCAAATTGAGCTGACTTTCCTGTTGCAGCTAGGACCAGGCCTAACAGTGGAAGGGTGAGGTTTTCATTTTCAGCTAATGTAAATATTTGATTTATTTCCCAAGAATTTAAGTTTATAGCAATTCAGGCTATAAATAAAATCAATCCGATATCTCCGATTCGGTTATATACAACTGCCTGGATCGCGGCTATATTAGCGTCGGCACGTCCATACCATCACCCAATTAAAAGAAAGGATATAATACCAACTCCTTCCCAACCAATGAATAGTTGAAATATGTTATTTGAAGTTACTAGAATTATTATAGCGATTAGGAACATTAGAAGGTATTTAAAAAATCGGTTTATAACAGGGTCAGAGTGTATATATCAAGATGCAAATTCCAGGATAGATCATGTGACGTATAAAGCCACAGGGGTAAAAATCACTGAGTATAGGTCAAATTTAAAGCTAATATTAATATCAAAAGTTGATGTATTTATTCAAGATCATGTAGTAATAATAGTTTCTAACCCTTCATTAATAAATAGTATAAGGGGTAATAGGCTAATTATAAATGATATTTTAACTGAATTTTTAACACCACCCAGTCGATCAGTTATGAGGGAGTGGTTTAGTTGTTATTGTTGAAATTAAGGGTATTAGTAGGAAAGTGAAGATAATTAAAAGGCTTGAGGATATTATTAAAGAGGTGGAGTGCATAACTACTGCTTGGATTTGCACCAAGAGTTTTTGGTTCCTAAGACCAACGGATTAACTAATATCCTTCAGAAGTTTCGAATGAGCTTTGGAGTTAAACCAAAGGGGCAAAAATTAGCAGTTTATGTTGTCTTCGGACCTCCTTCGGTGGATAAAAGGATTTTAACCTTTATTTTTAGAATCACAATCTAATGTTCTTTTTAAACTATATCTACAGAAAGTTCAACCTCATAACAACCCAGGCTTCATGATTAGGAGGATAAGTGGTATGAGGTGAAGTGTTATGATTAAGTGTTCTCGGGAGTGTGAAGGTTCTATGTGAAGCAGGTGATTAGTTAATGGTCCTCGTTGGGTTGTAAGAAATAGATATAATGAATATGCTGCAGTAATAAGTGTACCAAGGCCTGTGAGAATTAAGGTTCAAGGCGATCAATTAAAAAGAGATGAAATGATTATTAACTCCCCTATTAGATTAGGTAGAGGAGGTAAAGCTATGTTTGCCAGGCTGGCAGCGAATCATCAGGTAGCCATTAAGGGTAATACCATTTGTAGGCCTCGGGCTAATATTATTGTTCGGCTATGGGTTCGCTCATAGTTTGTGTTTGCTAAACAAAATAGTGCTGATGAGGTAAGTCCATGTGCAATTATAAGTACAAGCGCTCCAGTAAAACCTCAAGGGGTTTGAATAAGGATACCTGTTGTAACCAATCCTATATGACTAACTGAAGAGTAGGCGATTAGGGATTTTAAGTCATTTTGTCGTAGACAGATTAGTCCGGTCATAACGATTCCCCACAGGGCTAAAATTATAAAAGGGTAGCTCAGCTGTTTAGATAGTGGTTCAAGGATGTTTATTAGGCGTATTATACCATACCCCCCTAGTTTTAGCAGTACTGCAGCAAGGATTATGGAGCCCGCAATTGGTGCTTCTACGTGGGCTTTAGGTAACCATAGATGAACTCCGTAAAGGGGTATTTTTACAAGGAAAGCTAGGAGACAGCCTATTCATCATAATTTATCACTCAGGCAAGTGAGGACTAAAGGGTTAGAATACTGAAGGGTTAGTATGGATAAAGAACCTGTCTTGTTTTGAAGTATGAGAAGTGCGACAAGTAGTGGTAGAGATCCTGCTAAGGTGTAGAATAGGAAATAGGTTCCTGCATTCAACCGTTCTGTTTGATTACCTCATCGGGTGATAATTAACAAGGTTGGAATTAATGTGGCCTCAAATATAACATAAAACATAATTAATTCCGTGGCGCTAAATGCTATAATGAGGAAGATTTGTAAGGATGTAAGTAGTGTGATGTATATTCGTTGTCGGTTAACAGGGTTATTGGCTGAGTGGTTCTGGCTAGCAAGGATTATCAGTGGAAGGAGCCAGCATGTGAGAATTAATAAAGGGGTAGATAAAGGGTCAGTAGCTATTAATCCGCTTAAATTTGATCAAGCGGTGTCAGATGATCAAATAAGTCAATTGAGAGTAAATAAAGCAATGGTTAGACTATGCACTAATGTGGATGGTCATAACCATTTTTTAGGAATAAGTCATGTTGTGGGAATAAGCATAATCGTTGGAATAAGGATTTTTAACATTGTAGGATGTTTAAAGCTTGAAGACGATCTGTTCCGTGTGTGCGAGAGGTTGCTACTAGAAGAGCTAACCCAGCACTTGCCTCACATGCTGAAAAAGCAAGTATTAACATAGGGGTTGGGGAGAAATTAATTGAGTTTAATTGTAAAGTTCATAAGGATAGGGCAACATACAATGATAGTATTATTCCTTCTAAACATAAAAGAGCGGAAAGTAAGTGGTTTCGGTGAAAAGTTAATCCTATAAGTCCTAGGATGAATGTTGTTGAGAAAGCAAAGTGTACAGGTGTCATAAAACGATCGTGGATTCTAACCACGTGCTTTTGAGCCGAAATCAAGTGTTTTAATTATACTAATCGTTTATTCAGCTCATTCTAGGCCACCTTGGATCCACTCATAAATTAATCCTAGTGTAAGAAGAATAACAACTGATGATGCTCATATAAATGTGTAAGAGGGGAACTCTAATTGTATACCTCATGGAAGCGGAAGGAGAAGTGCAATCTCTAGATCAAATAAAAGAAATAAAATTGCTACTAGGAAGAATCGTAATGAAAAAGGGAGTCGGGCTGAACCTAGGGGGTCGAAACCACATTCATAGGGTGATAGTTTCTCTACATCTGGGTTTATTTGGGGTAACCAAAATGAGATGAGGGTTAGTAAAATGGAAAGGGAGGTTGATATTAGTAAAATTGTAATTAATAAGTTCATTATCTTTTCTTGGGTTTTAACCGAGACCGGGTGATTGGAAGTCACTCATACTTTTTAGTACTAAAAAGATAAGATCCTCATCAATAAATTGAGACATAAAGGAATAATCATACTACGTCGACAAAATGTCAGTATCATGCTGCAGCTTCAAATCCGAAGTGGTGTTGGGATGTGAAGTGGTATTGAATTTGTCGAATTAAACAAACTGCTAGGAATGTTGATCCAATGATTACGTGTAATCCGTGGAATCCTGTGGCTACAAAGAATGTTGATCCGTAAACACCATCAGCAATTGTGAAGGGGGCTTCATAATATTCTATCGCTTGAAGAAATGTGAAGTAGAAGCCTAGGAGAATAGTTAAGGTGAGTGAGTGAATAGTTTGTTTTCGTTCACCTTCTATAATGCTATGGTGAGCTCAAGTTACTGTGACACCAGAGGCAAGAAGAACCGCTGTATTAAGAAGTGGTACTTCAAAAGGATCTAGGGTGGTTACTCCAGAAGGAGGCCAGCAACCGCCTAATTCTGGGGTTGGAGCTAGACTGGCGTGGTAAAAAGCTCAGAAGAATCCAAGGAAGAAGAATACTTCTGAGGTGATAAATAGGATTATCCCATATCGTAACCCCTTTTGAACTGGCGGGGTGTGATGTCCTTGAAATGTCCCTTCTCGGATAATATCTCGCCATCATTGGATCATTGTTAGAAGTAGTAAAATTAATCCAATTGTTATTAAAACAGTTGAATTAAAATGGAATCAAATAGCTAACCCTGAAGTCATTAAAAGGGCTGCAATTGCACCTGTGAGGGGTCAGGGGCTTGGATCTACTATGTGGTATGCATGTGCTTGGTGGGCCATTAAACGTTTTCTTGTAGGTAGAGACTTAGCAAGAGTACAAAGACATAGGCTTGGATTATAGCAACGGCTACTTCTAACAATGTGAGTAAAAGTAGTAAAATTGTTGTTAATAATGCTACTGTAGGTATAAGAGGTATAAGAACAAATGCTGCTGTCGCGATAAGTTGAATAAGTAGGTGTCCTGCAGTTAAATTTGCTGTTAGTCGAACACCTAGGGCGATAGGTCGAATAAATAAGCTGATTGTTTCAATAATAATAAGTACGGGGATTAGTGGTATGGGTGTGCCTTCTGGTAATAGGTGACCTAGGGAGTGTGTGGGTTGGTTTCGTATCCCAATGATGACAGTTGCTAATCATAAAGGTACTGCTAATCCTATATTTAAGGATAATTGGGTTGTAGGGGTAAAGGTGTATGGAAGTAACCCAAGTATATTTAAGGAAATTAGGAAGATTATTAATGACGCGAAAATTAATGCTCATTTATGACCTGTGGTATTTAGAGGAAGAAGAAGTTGTTTTGTAAATAGATTAATAAACCAGTTTTGTAATGTGAGTATACGGTTATTTATCCAACGAGATGAGGGGGTAGGGAATATAATTCAAGGTGTAATAATAGCTAAAGCCATCAATGGGATACCTAAAAACATAGGACTAATAAATTGGTCAAAGAAGCTTAATGTCATTGTCAGTTTCAAGGGGTTGTTTTTAATGTTTTAGTGCTTAAAACATTTGGTTCGTTAGGGTATTTATGTGCTATTACTTTAGGTGGAATAATAATGGTAAAGACTAATCATGTAAATAATAAAATTATTAATCAAGGTGAGGGATTTAATTGAGGCATGTCGCTAAGGGTGGTTGGGAGTCACCAATTTTTAGCTTAAAAGGCTAACGCTGAGGTCCAATTTAGCTTCTTAACGAGGCGTCTTCAAGTATAAGTGATGATCAGTTTTCAAATTGTTGTAGTGGTACCGCTTCTACCACAATAGGTATAAAGCTGTGGTTAGCACCACAAATTTCTGAACATTGTCCATAAAACACTCCTGGTCGTGATGTGATAAAAGCTGTTTGATTAAGCCGTCCTGGTACTGCGTCTATTTTTACCCCTAGAGAAGGTACTGCTCATGAGTGGAGTACATCTTCTGCAGACACTAAGACTCGAATTGGTGATTCAACCGGGATTACTATACGATGATCTGCTTCTAACAATCGAAATTGGCCTGGTGTGAGGTCTTGGGTTGGGATTATATATGAATCAAAGGCCAAGTCTTCATAATCAGTATATTCATAACTTCAGTATCATTGATGGCCGACTGCTTTAATTGTAAGGTGAGGGTCGTTTACCTCATCTATAAGATAAAGAATTCGCAGTGATGGAAGAGCGATTAGGATAAGAATAATTGCGGGGAGAACAGTTCAAATAATTTCAATTTCTTGTGAGTCTAATAAGAATTTGTTTGTTAATTTTGTAGTAACTATGGCTACAATAATATAAAGCACTAAAGTGCTAATCAGGAATACAATTATTAATGCATGATCATGAAAATGAAGTAGTTCTTCTATTACAGGTGATGCTGCGTCTTGAAAACCTAGTTGTGAGGGATAAGCCATTATTTAAGACATGTAGGGGTTTAACCAACAACTCTGCCTTGACAAGGCAGTATAATATTTTACTAATATCTTTAGTTAGTTGTGTAAAGAAAGTGGCAGAACGGTTTTGTGGGTGGCTTGAAACCATTTTATGGGGGTTCAATTCCCTCCTTTCTCGTTTAGTTGTTTGTTTGTACTTGAACAAAAGCAGGTTCCTCAAATGTGTGATATGGTGGGGGGCATCCATGAAGTCATTCAATGTTTGTTGAAGCCAATTCAACTATTAGTACTTCCCGTTTAGCAGCAAATGCTTCTCAGATAATAAATAAAAACATGATTACGGCGATTAAGGATACAAGTGATCCAATAGAAGAAACAGTGTTTCACAGTGAGTATGCGTCTGGGTAGTCAGAGTATCGTCGGGGTATACCGGCTAACCCTAGGAAGTGTTGAGGGAAGAATGTTAAGTTTACACCTGCAAATATTACACCAAAATGAATTTTAGTTCAAGAGTTGTGTAGAGTGTAGCCTGTAAATAAAGGAAATCAATGTACAAACCCTGCTATAATTGCAAATACGGCACCTATTGAAAGAACGTAGTGGAAGTGGGCAACTACATAATAAGTGTCGTGTAAGACAATGTCTAAAGAGGAGTTTGCTAATACAATTCCTGTTAACCCCCCAACAGTAAATAAGAAGATAAAACCTAGAGCTCATAGCAGAGGAGTTTCTCATTTAATAGAGCCTCCGTGAAGTGTGGCTAATCAACTAAATACTTTTACACCTGTGGGAATGGCAATAATTATTGTTGCTGAGGTGAAGTATGCTCGGGTGTCTACATCTATTCCTACTGTGAATATGTGGTGAGCTCAGACAATAAACCCTAAAAGTCCGATTGCTATTATTGCTCAAACTATTCCTATGTAACCGAAGGGCTCTTTTTTACCAGAATAATAAGCTACAATGTGGGAGATTATACCAAAGCCTGGGAGGATAAGGATATATACTTCAGGATGCCCAAAGAATCAAAATAAGTGTTGGTAAAGGATAGGGTCTCCCCCTCCAGAGGGGTCAAAAAATGTTGTGTTTAAGTTTCGATCTGTTAGAAGTATAGTAATTCCAGCTGCTAATACAGGAAGGGATAATAAAAGTAATACTGCGGTTACTAAGACTGCTCAAACAAATAATGGTGTTTGATATTGTGAGATCGATGGAGGTTTTATGTTAATGATAGTGGTGATAAAATTAATAGCCCCTAGAATTGATGAAACACCTGCTAAATGAAGAGAAAAGATTGTTAAGTCTACAGAGGCCCCAGCATGAGCTAAGTTACCTGCTAGCGGGGGGTAGACCGTTCAACCTGTACCCGCTCCAGCTTCTACTCCTGATGAAGCAAGCAGAAGAAGAAAAGAGGGTGGTAATAATCAAAAACTTATATTATTTATTCGAGGAAAAGCTATATCAGGCGCTCCGATTATTAACGGAATTAGTCAATTACCAAAACCCCCGATTATAATTGGTATAACTATAAAAAAAATTATTACGAAAGCATGAGCAGTTACAATAACATTATAGATTTGATCATCTCCCAGTAAAGCTCCTGGTTGACTTAGTTCTGCTCGGATTAAAAGGCTTAGTGCAGTGCCGACTATTCCGGCTCAAGCACCAAATACTAAGTATAGGGTGCCGATGTCTTTGTGATTAGTTGAGAAAAATCATCGTGTGATTGCCACAGGTAGGATGGCTGAGTAAGCGGTGGATT
>NW_028233940.1:32500-33858 GCF_054856545.1 Hippocampus guttulatus | reverse complement strand
GCCGGCCGCTATTATTAAACTCTCACGCCGGCCAAGAGGCCTTTTTCCCGGGCACGCACGCTCTCCGGGCCGGCCCGCTATTATTAAACTCTCACGCCTGCAAGGAGGCCTTTTTCCCGGGCACGCACGCTCGCCGTGCAGGCCCGCCATTTGCCTACCACACCGCCGTCTGGCGGACACCAAGCGGTACCGCCGACCCCTCCCGTTGAAAATGAATGGGGGATTTTTTTTCAATCCCCCAAGCCGGCCAAGAGGCCTTTTTCCCGGGCACGCACGCTCGCCGGGCCGGCCCGCTATTATTAAACGCTCAGGCCGGCCAAGAGGCCCTTTTCCCGGGCACGCACGCTCGCAGAGCCGGTCCGCTATTATTAAACGCTCACGCCTGCAAGGAGGCCTTTTTCCCGGGCACGCACGCTCGCCGGGCCGGCCCGCTATTATTAAACTCTCACCCCTGCAAGGAGGCCTTTTTCCCGGGCACGCACGCTCGCGGGGGCCGGCCCGCTATTATTAAACTCTCACGCCGGCCAAGAGGCCCTTTTCCCGGGCACGCACGCTCGCCGAGCCGGCCCGCTATTATTAAACTCTCACGCCTGCAAGGAGGCCCTTTTCCCGGGCACGCACGCTCGATGAGCCGGCCCGCTATTATTAAACTCTCACGCCTGCAAGGAGGCCTTTTTCCCGGGCACGCACGCTCGCGGGGCCGGCCCGCTATTATTAAACGCTCAGGCCGGCCAAGAGGCCCTTTTCCCGGGCACGCACGCTCGATGAGCCGGCCCGCTATTATTAAACGCTCAGGCCGGCCAAGAGGCCCTTTTCCCGGGCACGCACGCTCGCAGAGCCGGCCCGCTATTATTAAACTCTCACGCCTGCAAGGAGGCCCTTTTCCCGGGCACGCACGCTCGATGAGCCGGCCCGCTATTATTAAACTCTCACGCCTGCAAGGAGGCCTTTTTCCCGGGCACGCACGCTCGCCGGGCCGGCCCGCTATTATTAAACTCTCACGCCGGCCAAGAGGCCTTTTTCCCGTGCACGCACGCTCGCCGAGCCGGCCCGCTATTATTAAACTCTCACGCCTGCAAGGAGGCCTTTTTCCCGGGCACGCACGCTCGCCGGGCCGGCCCGCTATTATTAAACTCTCACGCCTGCAAGGAGGCCTTTTTCCCGGGCACGCACGCTCGCCGGGCCGGCCCGCTATTATTAAACGCTCACGCCTGCAAGGAGGCCTTTTTCCCGGGCACGCACGCTCGCCGGGCCGGCCCGCTATTATTAAACTCTCACGCCGGCCAAGAGGCCCTTTTCCCGGGCACGCACGCTCGATGAGCCGGCCCGCTATTATTAAACTCTCACGCCGGCCAAGA
>NW_028233940.1:10000-20000 GCF_054856545.1 Hippocampus guttulatus | reverse complement strand
TCGAATGGTCTCGCCGTCTCGCAGTGAGACATAG
Organism: Hippocampus guttulatus; assembly: GCF_054856545.1. Classification (NCBI taxonomy): domain Eukaryota; kingdom Metazoa; phylum Chordata; class Actinopteri; order Syngnathiformes; family Syngnathidae; genus Hippocampus; species Hippocampus guttulatus. Next base: position 19,966 of record NW_028233940.1, on the reverse strand, counting down.
GGGGGGGTCGACCCGCAAGCCGAAGGAGCCTGAACCTCCAAGCGCCGGCGCGGGGGCCGGGGCCGGTGGGGGCCCTCCGAAGGCGGGTCTTAAGTTGCATATCGGTCAGTTTGTGTATGGGTGCGATGTGGAGGGGGACATATTCGAAAGTGCGGAGCTCCGCCGTCAGAGGCCGGGTTTTCGCCCGGGGTATCCGCCCCGGGCGCCTCTCGGGCGGCCTTCCCAACTGCCGTCGACCGCCCGGAGGGGGAAACAGAAAATATTCGAAAGTGCGGAGCTCCGCCGTCAGAGGCCGGGTTTTCGCACGGGGTATCCGCCCCGGGCGCCTCTCGGGCGGCCTTCCCAACTGCCGTCGACCGCCCGGAGGGGGAAACAGAAAATATTCGAAAGTGCGGAGCTCCGCCGTCAGAGGCCGGGTTTTCGCACGGGGTATCCGCCCCGGGCGCCTCTCGGGCGGCCTTCCCAACTGCCGTCGACCGCCCGGAGGGGGAAACAGAAAATGTTCGAAAGTGCGGAGCTCCGCCGTCAGAGGCCGGGTTTTCGCACGGGGTATCCGCCCCGGGCGCCTCTCGGGCGGCCTTCCCAACTGCCGTCGACCGCCCGGAGGGGGAAACAGAAAATATTCGAAAGTGCGGAGCTCCGCCGTCAGAGGCCGGGTTTTCGCACGGGGTATCCGCCCCGGGCGCCTCTCGGGCGGCCTTCCCAACTGCCGTCGACCGCCCGGAGGGGGAAACAGAAAATGTTCGAAAGTGCGGAGCTCCGCCGTCAGAGGCCGGGTTTTCGCACGGGGTATCCGCCCCGGGCGCCTCTCGGGCGGCCTTCCCAACTGCCGTCGACCGCCCGGAGGGGGAAACAGAAAATGTTCGAAAGTGCGGAGCTCCGCCGTCAGAGGCCGGGTTTTCGCACGGGGTATCCGCCCCGGGCGCCTCTCGGGCGGCCTTCCCAACTGCCGTCGACCGCCCGGAGGGGGAAACAGAAAATATTCGAAAGTGCGGAGCTCCGCCGTCAGAGGCCGGGTTTTCGCACGGGGTATCCGCCCCGGGCGCCTCTCGGGCGGCCTTCCCAACTGCCGTCGACCGCCTGGAGGGGGAAATAGAAAATATTCGATAGTGCGGAGCTCCGCCGTCAGAGGCCGTTCCAGTGCTTTTGGGTGGCTGGAAACACCCTCACGATGGTCTGATTATACTCTTAGGGGCCTCCCCTGTGTCGCCCTGGAGGTCACCCATTCAAAACATGCTCACCTATATACGTTTCGGAAAGTATTTTGGTGAACGCTCACTTTCTAAGCCTTTTAGCCTTCTTGACCCCCTAACTCCCCATATCTGGTTTACCTACTACAGCGCCCCTAACGACCAAAATCGGTACTGCATACCCCTGGTACCCCCGCCATTGAAAATGAATGGGGGAATTTTTTTAATTTCTCAATCCGGCCAGGAGGCCTCTTTTTCGGCCACGCTCGGCCGGCGAGCCGGTCCGCTCTTTACCCCTGGTACCCCCAGCCCTACCCCTGGTACCTCCCCCATTGAAAATGAATGGCGACCCCTGGTACCCCCAGCAACACCCCTGGTACCCTCAGCCTTACCCCTGGTACCCTCAGCTCAACCCCTGGTACCCCCAGCCTAACCCCTGGTACCCTCAGCGGCACCCCTGGTACCCTCAGCAACACCCCTGGTACCCCCAGCCAGCTTCGCCCCTGGTACCCTCAGCCTTACCCCTGGTACCCTCAGCCCAACCCCTGGTACCCTCAGCCCAACCCCTGGTACCCCCAGCCAGCTTCGCCCCTGGTACCCTCAGCCTTACCCCTGGTACCCCCAGCCTTACCCCTGGTACCTCCAGCCTAACCCCTGGTACCTCCAGCCTTACCCCTGGTACCTCCAGCCTTACCCCTGGTACCTCCAGCCTTACCCCTGGTACCTCCAGCCGTACCCCTGGTACCCTCAGCCTTACCCCTGGTACCCTCAGCCTTACCCCTGGTACCCTCAGCCTTACCCCTGGTACCCTCAGCCGCACCCCTGGTACCCTCAGCGGCACCCCTGGTACCCTCAGCCTTACCCCTGGTACCCTCAGCCGCACCCCTGGTACCCTCAGCGGCACCCCTGGTACCCTCAGCGGCACCCCTGGTACCCTCAGCCGTACCCCTGGTACCCTCAGCCGAACCCCTGGTACCCTCAGCGGCACCCCTGGTACCCTCAGCGGCACCCCTGGTACCCTCAGCGGCACCCCTGGTACCCTCAGCGGCACCCCTGGTACCCTCAGCCGTACCCCTGGTACCCTCAGCGGCACCCCTGGTACCCTCAGCGGCACCCCTGGTACCCTCAGCTGCACCCCTGGTACCCTCAGCGGCACCCCTGGTACCCTCAGCGGCACCCCTGGTACCTCCGCCATTGAAAATGAATGGGCGGCCTTCCCACCTGCCGTCAGCCGCCCGGAGGGGGAAATAGAAAATATTCGAAAGTGCGGAGCTCCGCCGTCAGAGGCCGGCTTTTCGCCCGGGGTATCCGCCCCGGGGCGCCTCTCGGGCGACCTTCCCAACTGCCGTCGGCCGCCCGGAGGGGGAAATAGAAAATATTCGAAAGTGCGGAGCTCCGCCGTCAGAGGCCGGCTTTTCGCCCGAGGTATCCGCCCCGGGGCGCCTCTCGGGCGGCCTTCCCAACTGCCGTCGGCCGCCCGGAGGGGGAAATAGAAAATATTCGAAAGTGCGGAGCTCCGCCGTCAGAGGCCGGCTTTTCGCCCGAGGTATCCGCCCCGGGCGCCTCTCGGGCGGCCTTCCCAACTGCCGTCGGCCGCCCGGAGGGGGAAATAGAAAATATTCGAAAGTGCGGAGCTCCGCCGTCAGAGGCCGGCTTTTCGCCCGAGGTATCCGCCCCGGGCGCCTCTCGGGCGGCCTTCCCAACTGCCGTCGGCCGCCCGGAGGGGGAAATAGAAAATATTCGAAAGTGCGGAGCTCCGCCGTCAGAGGCCGGCTTTTCGCCCGAGGTATCCGCCCCGGGCGCCTCTCGGGCGGCCTTCCCAACTGCCGTCGGCCGCCCGGAGGGGGAAATAGAAAATATTCGAAAGTGCGGAGCTCCGCCGTCAGAGGCCGGCTTTTCGCCCGAGGTATCCGCCCCGGGCGCCTCTCGGGCGGCCTTCCCAACTGCCGTCGGCCGCCCGGAGGGGGAGATAGAAAATATTCGAAAGTGCGGAGCTCCGCCGTCAGAGGCCGGCTTTTCGCCCGAGGTATCCGCCCCGGGCGCCTCTCGGGCGGCCTTCCCAACTGCCGTCGACCGCCCGGAGGGGGAAATAGAAAATATTCGAAAGTGCGGAGCTCCGCCGTCAGAGGCCGGCTTTTCGCCCGAGGTATCCGCCCCGGGCGCCTCTCGGGCGGCCTTCCCAACTGCCGTCGACCGCCCGGAGGGGGAAATAGAAAATATTCGAAAGTGCGGAGCTCCGCCGTCAGAGGCCGGCTTTTCGCCCGAGGTATCCGCCCCGGGCGCCTCTCGGGCGGCCTTCCCAACTGCCGTCGGCCGCCCGGAGGGGGAAATAGAAAATATTCGAAAGTGCGGAGCTCCGCCGTCAGAGGCCGGCTTTTCGCCCGAGGTATCCGCCCCGGGCGCCTCTCGGGCGGCCTTCCCAACTGCCGTCGACCGCCCGGAGGGGGAAATAGAAAATATTCGAAAGTGCGGAGCTCCGCCGTCAGAGGCCGGCTTTTCGCCCGAGGTATCCGCCCCGGGCGCCTCTCGGGCGGCCTTCCCAACTGCCGTCGACCGCCCGGAGGGGGAGATAGAAAATATTCGAAAGTGCGGAGCTCCGCCGTCAGAGGCCGGCTCCACGCTTCATTCATCCGACCGAGACGCCTCTCCGCCGGCCACACTCGGCTGCGGGGCCGGCCCGCTCTCCGCCATTGAAAATGAATGGGGGGCATTTTCTCATGCTTTCAATCCGCCTAAGAGGCATCTTTCCCGGCCAACTTTGTGCCCCTGGTACCTCCAGCATCGAGAAAGCATGGTGACTCGTCCGACACATGCCCCCCTATATACGTTTCGGAAAGTATTTTGGTGAACGGTCACTTTCTAAGCCTTTCGCCTTCTTGACCCCCTAACTCCGCATATCTGGTTTACCTACTACAGCGCCCCTAACGACCAAAATCGGTACTGCTACCCCTGGTACCCCCGCCATTGAAAATGAATGGGGGAATTTTTTTAATCCCCCAGGCCGGCCAGGAGGCCCCTTTCCCGGCCAAACTCGCACGCTGGGCCGGCCCGCTCTTTACCCCTGGTACCCCCGCCATTGAAAATGAATGGGGGAATTTTTTTCAATCTCCCAGGCCGGCCAGGAGGGCTCTTTCCCGGCCACACTCGCACGCCGGGCCGGCCCGCTCTTTACCCCTGGTACCCCCAGCTCTACCCCTGGTACCCCCGCCATTGAAAATGAATGGGGGAATTTTTTCAATCTCCCAATCCGACCAAGAGGCCTCTTTTCCGGCCAAACTCGCACGCCGGGCCGGCCCGCTCTTTACCCCTGGTACCCCCAGCTCTACCCCTGGTACCCCCGCCATTGAAAATGAATGGGGGAATTTTTTCAATCTCCCAATCCGACCAAGAGGCCTCTTTTCCGGCCAAACTCGCACGCCGGGCCGGCCCGCTCTTTACCCCTGGTACCCCCAGCTCTACCCCTGGTACCCCCGCCATTGAAAATGAATGGGGGAATTTTTTCAATCTCCCAATCCGACCAAGAGGCCTCTTTTCCGGCCAAACTCGCACGCCGGGCCGGCCCGCTCTTTACCCCTGGTACCCCCAGCTCTACCCCTGGTACCCCCGCCATTGAAAATGAATGGGGGAATTTTTTCAATCTCCCACGCCGGCCAAGAGGCCTTTTTCCCGGGCACGCACGCTCGCCGGGCCGGCCCGCTATTATTAAACTCTCACCCCTGCAAGGAGGCCTTTTTCCCGGGCACGCACGCTCGCGGGGCCGGCCCGCTATTATTAAACTCTCACGCCGGCCAAGAGGCCTTTTTCCCGGGCACGCACGCTCGCCGGGCCGGCCCGCTATTATTGAACTCTCACGCCTGCAAGGAGGCCTTTTTCCCGGGCACGCACGCTCGCGGAGCCGGCCCGCTATTATTAAACTCTCACGCCTGCAAGGAGGCCTTTTTCCCGGGCACGCACGCTCGCCGGGCCGGCCCGCTATTATTAAACTCTCACGCCTGCAAGGAGGCCTTTTTCCCGGGCACGCACGCTCGCCGGGCCGGCCCGCTATTATTAAACTCTCACGCCTGCAAGGAGGCCTTTTTCCCGGGCACGCACGCTCGCCGGGCCGGCCCGCTATTATTAAACTCTCACGCCTGCAAGGAGGCCTTTTTCCCGGGCACGCACGCTCGCCGGGCCGGCCCGCTATTATTAAACTCTCACGCCGGCCAAGAGGCCCTTTTCCCGGGCACGCACGCTCGATGAGCCGGCCCGCTATTATTAAACTCTCACGCCGGCCAAGAGGCCCTTTTCCCGGGCACGCACGCTCGATGAGCCGGCCCGCTATTATTAAACTCTCACGCCGGCCAAGAGGCCTTTTTCCCGGCCACGCACGCTCGCGGAGCCGGCCCGCTATTATTAAACTCTCACGCCTGCAAGGAGGCCTTTTTCCCGGGCACGCACGCTCGCCGGGCCGGCCCGCTATTATTAAACTCTCACGCCTGCAAGGAGGCCTTTTTCCCGGGCACGCACGCTCGCCGGGCCGGCCCGCTATTATTAAACTCTCACGCCTGCAAGGAGGCCTTTTTCCCGGGCACGCACGCTCGCCGGGCCGGCCCGCTATTATTAAACTCTCACGCCTGCAAGGAGGCCTTTTTCCCGGGCACGCACGCTCGCCGGGCCGGCCCGCTATTATTAAACTCTCACGCCTGCAAGGAGGCCTTTTTCCCGGGCACGCACGCTCGCCGGGCCGGCCCGCTATTATTAAACTCTCACGCCGGCCAAGAGGCCCTTTTCCCGGGCACGCACGCTCGATGAGCCGGCCCGCTATTATTAAACTCTCACGCCGGCCAAGAGGCCCTTTTCCCGGGCACGCACGCTCGCCGAGCCGGCCCGCTATTATTAAACTCTCAGGCCCGCTATTATTAAACTCTCACGCCGGCCAAGAGGCCCTTTTCCCGGGCACGCACGCTCGATGAGCCGGCCCGCTATTATTAAACTCTCACGCCTGCAAGGAGGCCTTTTTCCCGGGCACGCACGCTCGCTGAGCCGGCCCGCTATTATTAAACTCTCACGCCGGCCAAGAGGCCCTTTTCCCGGGCACGCACGCTCGCCGAGCCGGCCCGCTATTATTAAACTCTCACGCCGGCCAAGAGGCCTTTTTCCCGGGCACGCACGCTCGCCGAGCCGGCCCGCTATTATTAAACTCTCACGCCGGCCAGGAGGCATTTTTCCCGGGCACGCACGCTCGCCGTGCAGGCCCGCCATTTGCCTACCACACCGCCGTCTGGCGGACACCAAGCGGTACCGCCGACCCCTCCCGTTGAAAATGAATGGGGGATTTTTTTTCAATCCCCCAAGCCGGCCAAGAGGCCTTTTTCCCGGGCACGCACGCTCGATGAGCCGGCCCGCTATTATTAAACTCTTACGCCTGCAAGGAGGCCTTTTTCCCGGGCACGCACGCTCGCCGAGCCGGCCCGCTATTATTAAACTCTCACGCCTGCAAGGAGGCCTTTTTCCCGGGCACGCACGCTCGATGAGCCGGCCCGCTATTATTAAACTCTCACGCCGGCCAGGAGGCATTTTTCCCGGGCACGCACGCTCGCCGTGCAGGCCCGCCATTTGCCTACCACACCGCCGTCTGGCGGACACCACGCGGTACCGCCGACCCCTCCCGTTGAAAATGAATGGGGGATTTTTTTTTACAATCCCCCAAGCCGGCCAAGAGGCCTTTTTCCCGGGCACGCACGCTCGATGAGCCGGCCCGCTATTATTAAACTCTCACGCCGGCCAAGAGGCCCTTTTCCCGGGCACGCACGCTCGATGAGCCGGCCCGCTATTATTAAACTCTCACGCCTGCAAGGAGGCCTTTTTCCCGGGCACGCACGCTCGCTGAGCCGGCCCGCTATTATTAAACTCTCACGCCGGCCAAGAGGCCCTTTTCCCGGGCACGCACGCTCGCCGAGCCGGCCCGCTATTATTAAACTCTCACGCCGGCCAAGAGGCCTTTTTCCCGGGCACGCACGCTCGCCGAGCCGGCCCGCTATTATTAAACTCTCACGCCGGCCAGGAGGCATTTTTCCCGGGCACGCACGCTCGCCGTGCAGGCCCGCCATTTGCCTACCACACCGCCGTCTGGCGGACACCAAGCGGTACCGCCGACCCCTCCCGTTGAAAATGAATGGGGGATTTTTTTTCAATCCCCCAAGCCGGCCAAGAGGCCTTTTTCCCGGGCACGCACGCTCGATGAGCCGGCCCGCTATTATTAAACTCTTACGCCTGCAAGGAGGCCTTTTTCCCGGGCACGCACGCTCGCGGGGCCGGCCCGCTATTATTAAACTCTCACGCCGGCCAAGAGGCCCTTTTCCCGGGCACGCACGCTCGATGAGCCGGCCCGCTATTATTAAACACTCACGCCTGCAAGGAGGCCTTTTTCCCGGGCACGCACGCTCGCCGGGCCGGCCCGCTATTATTAAACTCTCACGCCGGCCAAGAGGCCTTTTTCCCGGGCACGCACGCTCGATGAGCCGGCCCGCTATTATTAAACTCTTACGCCTGCAAGGAGGCCTTTTTCCCGGGCACGCACGCTCGCCGAGCCGGCCCGCTATTATTAAACTCTCACGCCTGCAAGGAGGCCTTTTTCCCGGGCACGCACGCTCGCAGAGCCGGCCCGCTATTATTAAACTCTCACGCCGGCCAGGAGGCCTTTTTCCCGGGCACGCACGCTCGCCGTGCAGGCCCGCCATTTGCCTACCACACCGCCGTCTGGCGGACACCAAGCGGTACCGCCGACCCCTCCCGTTGAAAATGAATGGGGGATTTTTTTTTCAATCCCCCAAGCCGGCCAAGAGGCCTTTTTCCCGGGCACGCACGCTCGATGAGCCGGCCCGCTATTATTAAACTCTCACGCCGGCCAAGAGGCCCTTTTCCCGGGCACGCACGCTCGATGAGCCGGCCCGCTATTATTAAACGCTCACGCCTGCAAGGAGGCCTTTTTCCCGGGCACGCACGCTCGCCGGGCCGGCCCGCTATTATTAAACTCTCACGCCGGCCAAGAGGCCTTTTTCCCGGGCACGCACGCTCTCCGGGCCGGCCCGCTATTATTAAACTCTCACGCCTGCAAGGAGGCCTTTTTCCCGGGCACGCACGCTCGCCGTGCAGGCCCGCCATTTGCCTACCACACCGCCGTCTGGCGGACACCAAGCGGTACCAGCCGACCCCTCCCGTTGAAAATGAATGGGGGATTTTTTTTCAATCCCCCAAGCCGGCCAAGAGGCCTTTTTCCCGGGCACGCACGCTCGCCGGGCCGGCCCGCTATTATTAAACGCTCAGGCCGGCCAAGAGGCCCTTTTCCCGGGCACGCACGCTCGCAGAGCCGGTCCGCTATTATTAAACGCTCACGCCTGCAAGGAGGCCTTTTTCCCGGGCACGCACGCTCGCCGGGCCGGCCCGCTATTATTAAACTCTCACCCCTGCAAGGAGGCCTTTTTCCCGGGCACGCACGCTCGCGGGGCCGGCCCGCTATTATTAAACTCTCACGCCGGCCAAGAGGCCCTTTTCCCGGGCACGCACGCTCGCCGAGCCGGCCCGCTATTATTAAACTCTCACGCCTGCAAGGAGGCCCTTTTCCCGGGCACGCACGCTCGATGAGCCGGCCCGCTATTATTAAACTCTCACGCCTGCAAGGAGGCCTTTTTCCCGGGCACGCACGCTCGCGGGGCCGGCCCGCTATTATTAAACGCTCAGGCCGGCCAAGAGGCCCTTTTCCCGGGCACGCACGCTCGATGAGCCGGCCCGCTATTATTAAACGCTCAGGCCGGCCAAGAGGCCCTTTTCCCGGGCACGCACGCTCGCAGAGCCGGCCCGCTATTATTAAACTCTCACGCCTGCAAGGAGGCCCTTTTCCCGGGCACGCACGCTCGATGAGCCGGCCCGCTATTATTAAACTCTCACGCCTGCAAGGAGGCCTTTTTCCCGGGCACGCACGCTCGCCGGGCCGGCCCGCTATTATTAAACTCTCACGCCGGCCAAGAGGCCTTTTTCCCGTGCACGCACGCTCGCCGAGCCGGCCCGCTATTATTAAACTCTCACGCCTGCAAGGAGGCCTTTTTCCCGGGCACGCACGCTCGCCGGGCCGGCCCGCTATTATTAAACTCTCACGCCTGCAAGGAGGCCTTTTTCCCGGGCACGCACGCTCGCCGGGCCGGCCCGCTATTATTAAACGCTCACGCCTGCAAGGAGGCCTTTTTCCCGGGCACGCACGCTCGCCGGGCCGGCCCGCTATTATTAAACTCTCACGCCGGCCAAGAGGCCCTTTTCCCGGGCACGCACGCTCGATGAGCCGGCCCGCTATTATTAAACTCTCACGCCGGCCAAGAGGCCTTTTTCCCGGGCACGCACGCTCGCCGAGCCGGCCCGCCTTTTGCCTACCACACCGCCGTCTGGCGGACACCGACCCCTGGTACATCTGCCATTGAAAATGAATGGGGGAATTTTTTCAAACTCCCAATCCGAGCAAGAGGCCCCTTTTCCGGCCACACTCGCCCGCCGGGCCGGCCCGCTCTTTACCCCTGGTACCCCCAGCAACACCCCTGGTACCCCCAGCCTTGCCCCTGGTACCTCCCCCATTGAAAATGAATGGTGACCCCTGGTACCCCCAGCAACACCCCTGGTACCCTCAACCTTACCCCTGGTACCCTCAGCTGCACCCCTGGTACCCTCAGCCTTACCCCTGGTACCCCCAGCCAGCTTCGCCCCTGGTACCCCCAGCCTTGCCCCTGGTACCTCCGCCATTGAAAATGAA
>NW_028233940.1:0-2500 GCF_054856545.1 Hippocampus guttulatus | reverse complement strand
GACAAGGCGGACGGGACGTCGACGACCGCGCGGACGCGCGGGGGTGGGGCGGTCGGGGAACGCCGACGGGCGCCTGACCGGGGGGGGGGGCCGGCGGGGGCCGGGCGGGACGCGGGGAGCGGCCGGCCGCGCGACGACGCGAACCGACATACACCCCGCGCCCGACACCGTCCTCCTGACCTTCCTCCCCCCCCCGCGACGCCCGCGGCGCACCCGCCCGCCGCCCCGCGGCCGCGCGGGCCGCCGCCGCCCGCCGCCTATCGGCGTTTCTCACGCTTCGGACTCGGGGGGCCGGGGCGCGGCGGGGAGCGCCCCGGCGCCGCCGCCGACGGCACCGCGGGTCGGGCCGCGGGGGCTGGGGGCCACGTGCCCCCGCCCCGCGCCTCTCCCCGCGGGCCGCCTTCGACGTCGCCGCCGCCGCCGCCGCCGCCGTCCTCCTCCGCCCGTGTGTTCGCTCTGGACTCGGGGGGCCGGGGAGCGCCGGGGTGCGCCGGCGCCGCCGCCGACGGCACCGCGGGGTCGGGCCGCGGGGGCTGGGGGCGCTTACGGGTCGGGGCGGGGGTGTAGGCGACCGGCCAAAGACCGGCACCGTACCCCCCGCCCGTCTCCTTCACGCCCCCCGCCCCGCGCCTCTCCCCGCGGGCCGCCTTCGACGTCGCCACCCGCCGCCGCCGCCGCCCACCGCCGTCCTCCTCCGCCCAACCGTTTGCATCTGTTCGCTCATGACTCGGGAGGCCGGGGCGCGCCGGGGTGCGTCGGCGCCGCCTCCGACGGCACCGCGGGTCGGGCCGCGGGGGCTGGGGGCCACGTGCCCCCGCCCCGCGCCTCTCCCCGCGGGCCGCCTTCAACGTCGCCGCCGCCGCCGCCGCCGCCGCCACCGCCGTCCTCCTCCGCCCATCCGTTTGCATCTGTCCGCTCATGACTCGGGAGGCCGGGGTGCGCCGGCGCCGCCTCCGACGGCACCGCGGGGTCGGGCCGCGGGGGCTGGGGGCCACGTGCCCCCGCCCCGCGCCTCTCCCCGCGGGCCGCCTTCGACGTCGCCGCCGCCGCCTCCGTCCTCCTCCGCCCATCCGTCCGCTCCGAACTCGGGAGGCCGGGGTGCGCCGGCGCCGCCTCCGACGGCACCGCGGGGTCGGGCCGCGGGGGCTGGGGGCCACGTGCCCCCGCCCCGCGCCTCTCCCCGCGTGCCGCCTTCGACGTCGCCGCCGCCGCCGCCGTCCTCCTCCGCCCATCCATCCGCTCCGAACTCGGGAGGCCGGGGTGCGCCGGCGCCGCCTCCGACGGCACCGCGGGGTCGGGCCGCGGGGGCTGGGGGCCACGTGCCCCCGCCCCGCGCCTCTCCCCGCGGGCCGCCTTCGACGTCGCCGCCCGCCGCCGCCGTCCTCCTCCGTCCATCCGTTTGCATCTGTCCGCTCCGAACTCGGGAGGCCGGGGTGCGCCGGCGCCGCCTCCGACGGCACCGCGGGGTCGGGCCGCGGGGGGGCTGGGGGCCACGTGCCCCCGCCCCGCGCCTCTCCCCGCGGGCCGCCTTCGACGTCGCCGCCGCCGCCGCCGTCCTCCTCCGCCCATCCGTTTGCGTCCGTTCCGCTCCGGACTCGGGAGGCCGGGGTGCGCCGGCGCCGCCTCCGACGGCACCGCGGGGTCGGGCCGCGGGGGGCTGGGGGCCACGTGCCCCCGCCCCGCGCCTCTCCCCGCGGGCCGCCTTCGACGTCGCCGCCGCCGCCGCCGTCCTCCTCCGCCCATCCGTTTGCGTCCGTTCCGCTCCGGACTCGGGAGGCCGGGGTGCGCCGGCGCCGCCTCCGACGGCACCGCGGGGTCGGGCCGCGGGGGGCTGGGGGCCACGTGCCCCCGCCCCGCGCCTCTCCCCGCGGGCCGCCTTCGACGTCGCCGCCGCCGCCGCCGTCCTCCTCCGCCCATCCGTTTGCATCCGTTCCGCTCCGGACTCGGGAGGCCGGGGCGCGCCGGGGTGCGTCGGCGCCGCCTCCGACGGCACCGCGGGGTCGGGCCGCGGGGGGCTGGGGGCCACGTGCCCCCGCCCCCCGCGCCTCTCCCCGCGGGCCGCCTTCGACGTCGCCGCCGCCGCCGCCGCCGCCACCGCCGTCCTCCTCCGCCCATCCGTTTGCATCTGGCTTTCACGCGGGCCGCTGGCCGCTCTCCGGTAATGATCCTTCCGCAGGTTCACCTACGGAAACCTTGTTACGACTTTTACTTCCTCTAGATAGTCAAGTTTGATCGTCTTTTCGGCGCGCCTCCGGCGCCGCTGCCGGCCCCGGCGGGGCCCATCCGAGGACCTCACTAAGCCATCCAATCGGTAGTAGCGACGGGCGGTGTGTACAAAGGGCAGGGACTTAATCAAAGCGGGCTTATGACCCGCGCTTACTGGAATTCCTCGTTGGTGGGAAATAATTGCAGTCCCCAGTCCCTATCACGAGCGGGGTTCATATGGTTACCAGCGCCTCTCGGCGCAGGGGAAGGCACACACTGGTCCGCTCAGTGTGGC
>NW_028233939.1:32500-34254 GCF_054856545.1 Hippocampus guttulatus | reverse complement strand
GGTACCAGGGGTGCGGCTGAGGGTACCAGGGGTAAGGCTGAGGGTACCAGGGGTAAGGCTGAGGGTACCAGGGGTAAGGCTGAGGGTACCAGGGGTACGGCTGGAGGTACCAGGGGTAAGGCTGGAGGTACCAGGGGTAAGGCTGGAGGTACCAGGGGTAAGGCTGGAGGTACCAGGGGTTAGGCTGGAGGTACCAGGGGTAAGGCTGGGGGTACCAGGGGTAAGGCTGAGGGTACCAGGGGCGAAGCTGGCTGGGGGTACCAGGGGTTGGGCTGAGGGTACCAGGGGTTGGGCTGAGGGTACCAGGGGTAAGGCTGAGGGTACCAGGGGCGAAGCTGGCTGGGGGTACCAGGGGTGTTGCTGAGGGTACCAGGGGTGCCGCTGAGGGTACCAGGGGTTAGGCTGGGGGTACCAGGGGTTGAGCTGAGGGTACCAGGGGTAAGGCTGAGGGTACCAGGGGTGTTGCTGGGGGTACCAGGGGTCGCCATTCATTTTCAATGGGGGAGGTACCAGGGGTAGGGCTGGGGGTACCAGGGGTAAAGAGCGGACCGGCTCGCCGGCCGAGCGTGGCCGAAAAAGAGGCCTCCTGGCCGGATTGAGAAATTAAAAAAATTCCCCCATTCATTTTCAATGGCGGGGGTACCAGGGGTATGCAGTACCGATTTTGGTCGTTAGGGGCGCTGTAGTAGGTAAACCAGATATGGGGAGTTAGGGGGTCAAGAAGGCTAAAAGGCTTAGAAAGTGAGCGTTCACCAAAATACTTTCCGAAACGTATATAGGTGAGCATGTTTTGAATGGGTGACCTCCAGGGCGACACAGGGGAGGCCCCTAAGAGTATAATCAGACCATCGTGAGGGTGTTTCCAGCCACCCAAAAGCACTGGAACGGCCTCTGACGGCGGAGCTCCGCACTATCGAATATTTTCTATTTCCCCCTCCAGGCGGTCGACGGCAGTTGGGAAGGCCGCCCGAGAGGCGCCCGGGGCGGATACCCCGTGCGAAAACCCGGCCTCTGACGGCGGAGCTCCGCACTTTCGAATATTTTCTGTTTCCCCCTCCGGGCGGTCGACGGCAGTTGGGAAGGCCGCCCGAGAGGCGCCCGGGGCGGATACCCCGTGCGAAAACCCGGCCTCTGACGGCGGAGCTCCGCACTTTCGAATATTTTCTGTTTCCCCCTCCGGGCGGTCGACGGCAGTTGGGAAGGCCGCCCGAGAGGCGCCCGTGGCGGATACCCCGTGCGAAAACCCGGCCTCTGACGGCGGAGCTCCGCACTTTCGAACATTTTCTGTTTCCCCCTCCGGGCGGTCGACGGCAGTTGGGAAGGCCGCCCGAGAGGCGCCCGGGGCGGATACCCCGTGCGAAAACCCGGCCTCTGACGGCGGAGCTCCGCACTTTCGAACATTTTCTGTTTCCCCCTCCGGGCGGTCGACGGCAGTTGGGAAGGCCGCCCGAGAGGCGCCCGGGGCGGATACCCCGTGCGAAAACCCGGCCTCTGACGGCGGAGCTCCGCACTTTCGAATATTTTCTGTTTCCCCCTCCGGGCGGTCGACGGCAGTTGGGAAGGCCGCCCGAGAGGCGCCCGGGGCGGATACCCCGTGCGAAAACCCGGCCTCTGACGGCGGAGCTCCGCACTTTCGAATATTTTCTGTTTCCCCCTCCGGGCGGTCGACGGCAGTTGGGAAGGCCGCCCGAGAGGCGCCCGGGGCGGATACCCCGGGCGAAAACCCGGCCTCTGACGGCGGAGCTCCGCACTTT
>NW_028233939.1:12500-20000 GCF_054856545.1 Hippocampus guttulatus | reverse complement strand
TCCCCCATTCATTTCCAATGGCGGAGGTACCAGGGGCAAGGCTGGGGGTACCAGGGGTAAAGAGCGGGCCGGCCCGGCGGGCGAGTGTGGCCGGAAAAGGGGCCTCTTGGTCGGATTGGGAGTTTGAAAAAATTCCCCCATTCATTTTCAATGGCGGGGGTACCAGGGGTAGAGCTGGGGGTACCAGGGGTAAAGAGCGGGCCGGCCCGGCGTGCGAGTTTGGCCGGAAAAGGGGCCACTCGGTCGGATTGGGAGTTTGAAAAAAATCCCCCATTCATTTCCAATGGCGGAGGTACCAGGGGCAAGGCTGGGGGTACCAGGGGCGAAGCTGGCTGGGGGTACCAGGGGTAAGGCTGAGGGTACCAGGGGTGCAGCTGAGGGTACCAGGGGTAAGGTTGAGGGTACCAGGGGTGTTGCTGGGGGTACCAGGGGTCACCATTCATTTTCAATGGGGGAGGTACCAGGGGCAAGGCTGGGGGTACCAGGGGTGTTGCTGGGGGTACCAGGGGTAAAGAGCGGGCCGGCCCGGCGGGCGAGTGTGGCCGGAAAAGGGGCCTCTTGCTCGGATTGGGAGTTTGAAAAAATTCCCCCATTCATTTTCAATGGCAGATGTACCAGGGGTCGGTGTCCGCCAGACGGCGGTGTGGTAGGCAAAAGGCGGGCCGGCTCGGCGAGCGTGCGTGCCCGGGAAAAAGGCCTCTTGGCCGGCGTGAGAGTTTAATAATAGCGGGCCGGCTCATCGAGCGTGCGTGCCCGGGAAAAGGGCCTCTTGGCCGGCGTGAGAGTTTAATAATAGCGGGCCGGCTCATCGAGCGTGCGTGCCCGGGAAAAGGGCCTCTTGGCCGGCCTGAGCGTTTAATAATAGCGGGCCGGCTCATCGAGCGTGCGTGCCCGGGAAAAGGGCCTCTTGGCCGGCCTGAGCGTTTAATAATAGCGGGCCGGCCCCGCGAGCGTGCGTGCCCGGGAAAAAGGCCTCCTTGCAGGCGTGAGAGTTTAATAATAGCGGGCCGGCTCATCGAGCGTGCGTGCCCGGGAAAAGGGCCTCCTTGCAGGCGTGAGAGTTTAATAATAGCGGGCCGGCTCGGCGAGCGTGCGTGCCCGGGAAAAGGGCCTCTTGGCCGGCGTGAGAGTTTAATAATAGCGGGCCGGCCCCGCGAGCGTGCGTGCCCGGGAAAAAGGCCTCCTTGCAGGGGTGAGAGTTTAATAATAGCGGGCCGGCCCGGCGAGCGTGCGTGCCCGGGAAAAAGGCCTCCTTGCAGGCGTGAGCGTTTAATAATAGCGGACCGGCTCTGCGAGCGTGCGTGCCCGGGAAAAGGGCCTCTTGGCCGGCCTGAGCGTTTAATAATAGCGGGCCGGCCCGGCGAGCGTGCGTGCCCGGGAAAAAGGCCTCTTGGCCGGCTTGGGGGATTGAAAAAAAATCCCCCATTCATTTTCAACGGGAGGGGTCGGCGGTACCGCTTGGTGTCCGCCAGACGGCGGTGTGGTAGGCAAATGGCGGGCCTGCACGGCGAGCGTGCGTGCCCGGGAAAAAGGCCTCCTTGCAGGCGTGAGAGTTTAATAATAGCGGGCCGGCCCGGAGAGCGTGCGTGCCCGGGAAAAAGGCCTCTTGGCCGGCGTGAGAGTTTAATAATAGCGGGCCGGCCCGGCGAGCGTGCGTGCCCGGGAAAAAGGCCTCCTTGCAGGCGTGAGCGTTTAATAATAGCGGGCCGGCTCATCGAGCGTGCGTGCCCGGGAAAAGGGCCTCTTGGCCGGCGTGAGAGTTTAATAATAGCGGGCCGGCTCATCGAGCGTGCGTGCCCGGGAAAAAGGCCTCTTGGCCGGCTTGGGGGATTGAAAAAAAAATCCCCCATTCATTTTCAACGGGAGGGGTCGGCGGTACCGCTTGGTGTCCGCCAGACGGCGGTGTGGTAGGCAAATGGCGGGCCTGCACGGCGAGCGTGCGTGCCCGGGAAAAAGGCCTCCTGGCCGGCGTGAGAGTTTAATAATAGCGGGCCGGCTCTGCGAGCGTGCGTGCCCGGGAAAAAGGCCTCCTTGCAGGCGTGAGAGTTTAATAATAGCGGGCCGGCTCGGCGAGCGTGCGTGCCCGGGAAAAAGGCCTCCTTGCAGGCGTAAGAGTTTAATAATAGCGGGCCGGCTCATCGAGCGTGCGTGCCCGGGAAAAAGGCCTCTTGGCCGGCGTGAGAGTTTAATAATAGCGGGCCGGCCCGGCGAGCGTGCGTGCCCGGGAAAAAGGCCTCCTTGCAGGCGTGAGTGTTTAATAATAGCGGGCCGGCTCATCGAGCGTGCGTGCCCGGGAAAAGGGCCTCTTGGCCGGCGTGAGAGTTTAATAATAGCGGGCCGGCTCATCGAGCGTGCGTGCCCGGGAAAAAGGCCTCTTGGCCGGCTTGGGGGATTGTAAAAAAAAATCCCCCATTCATTTTCAACGGGAGGGGTCGGCGGTACCGCGTGGTGTCCGCCAGACGGCGGTGTGGTAGGCAAATGGCGGGCCTGCACGGCGAGCGTGCGTGCCCGGGAAAAATGCCTCCTGGCCGGCGTGAGAGTTTAATAATAGCGGGCCGGCTCATCGAGCGTGCGTGCCCGGGAAAAAGGCCTCCTTGCAGGCGTGAGAGTTTAATAATAGCGGGCCGGCTCGGCGAGCGTGCGTGCCCGGGAAAAAGGCCTCCTTGCAGGCGTAAGAGTTTAATAATAGCGGGCCGGCTCATCGAGCGTGCGTGCCCGGGAAAAAGGCCTCTTGGCCGGCTTGGGGGATTGAAAAAAAATCCCCCATTCATTTTCAACGGGAGGGGTCGGCGGTACCGCTTGGTGTCCGCCAGACGGCGGTGTGGTAGGCAAATGGCGGGCCTGCACGGCGAGCGTGCGTGCCCGGGAAAAATGCCTCCTGGCCGGCGTGAGAGTTTAATAATAGCGGGCCGGCTCGGCGAGCGTGCGTGCCCGGGAAAAAGGCCTCTTGGCCGGCGTGAGAGTTTAATAATAGCGGGCCGGCTCGGCGAGCGTGCGTGCCCGGGAAAAGGGCCTCTTGGCCGGCGTGAGAGTTTAATAATAGCGGGCCGGCTCATCGAGCGTGCGTGCCCGGGAAAAGGGCCTCTTGGCCGGCGTGAGAGTTTAATAATAGCGGGCCGGCTCAGCGAGCGTGCGTGCCCGGGAAAAAGGCCTCCTTGCAGGCGTGAGAGTTTAATAATAGCGGGCCGGCTCATCGAGCGTGCGTGCCCGGGAAAAGGGCCTCTTGGCCGGCGTGAGAGTTTAATAATAGCGGGCCTGAGAGTTTAATAATAGCGGGCCGGCTCGGCGAGCGTGCGTGCCCGGGAAAAGGGCCTCTTGGCCGGCGTGAGAGTTTAATAATAGCGGGCCGGCTCATCGAGCGTGCGTGCCCGGGAAAAGGGCCTCTTGGCCGGCGTGAGAGTTTAATAATAGCGGGCCGGCCCGGCGAGCGTGCGTGCCCGGGAAAAAGGCCTCCTTGCAGGCGTGAGAGTTTAATAATAGCGGGCCGGCCCGGCGAGCGTGCGTGCCCGGGAAAAAGGCCTCCTTGCAGGCGTGAGAGTTTAATAATAGCGGGCCGGCTCCGCGAGCGTGCGTGGCCGGGAAAAAGGCCTCTTGGCCGGCGTGAGAGTTTAATAATAGCGGGCCGGCTCATCGAGCGTGCGTGCCCGGGAAAAGGGCCTCTTGGCCGGCGTGAGAGTTTAATAATAGCGGGCCGGCCCGGCGAGCGTGCGTGCCCGGGAAAAAGGCCTCCTTGCAGGCGTGAGAGTTTAATAATAGCGGGCCGGCTCCGCGAGCGTGCGTGGCCGGGAAAAAGGCCTCTTGGCCGGCGTGAGAGTTTAATAATAGCGGGCCGGCTCATCGAGCGTGCGTGCCCGGGAAAAGGGCCTCTTGGCCGGCGTGAGAGTTTAATAATAGCGGGCCGGCTCATCGAGCGTGCGTGCCCGGGAAAAGGGCCTCTTGGCCGGCGTGAGAGTTTAATAATAGCGGGCCGGCCCGGCGAGCGTGCGTGCCCGGGAAAAAGGCCTCCTTGCAGGCGTGAGAGTTTAATAATAGCGGGCCGGCTCCGCGAGCGTGCGTGCCCGGGAAAAAGGCCTCCTTGCAGGCGTGAGAGTTCAATAATAGCGGGCCGGCCCGGCGAGCGTGCGTGCCCGGGAAAAAGGCCTCCTTGCAGGCGTGAGAGTTTAATAATAGCGGGCCGGCCCGGCGAGCGTGCGTGCCCGGGAAAAAGGCCTCTTGGCCGGCGTGAGAGTTTAATAATAGCGGGCCGGCCCCGCGAGCGTGCGTGCCCGGGAAAAAGGCCTCCTTGCAGGGGTGAGAGTTTAATAATAGCGGGCCGGCCCGGCGAGCGTGCGTGCCCGGGAAAAAGGCCTCTTGGCCGGCGTGGGAGATTGAAAAAATTCCCCCATTCATTTTCAATGGCGGGGGTACCAGGGGTAGAGCTGGGGGTACCAGGGGTAAAGAGCGGGCCGGCCCGGCGTGCGAGTTTGGCCGGAAAAGAGGCCTCTTGGTCGGATTGGGAGATTGAAAAAATTCCCCCATTCATTTTCAATGGCGGGGGTACCAGGGGTAGAGCTGGGGGTACCAGGGGTAAAGAGCGGGCCGGCCCGGCGTGCGAGTTTGGCCGGAAAAGAGGCCTCTTGGTCGGATTGGGAGATTGAAAAAATTCCCCCATTCATTTTCAATGGCGGGGGTACCAGGGGTAGAGCTGGGGGTACCAGGGGTAAAGAGCGGGCCGGCCCGGCGTGCGAGTTTGGCCGGAAAAGAGGCCTCTTGGTCGGATTGGGAGATTGAAAAAATTCCCCCATTCATTTTCAATGGCGGGGGTACCAGGGGTAGAGCTGGGGGTACCAGGGGTAAAGAGCGGGCCGGCCCGGCGTGCGAGTGTGGCCGGGAAAGAGCCCTCCTGGCCGGCCTGGGAGATTGAAAAAAATTCCCCCATTCATTTTCAATGGCGGGGGTACCAGGGGTAAAGAGCGGGCCGGCCCAGCGTGCGAGTTTGGCCGGGAAAGGGGCCTCCTGGCCGGCCTGGGGGATTAAAAAAATTCCCCCATTCATTTTCAATGGCGGGGGTACCAGGGGTAGCAGTACCGATTTTGGTCGTTAGGGGCGCTGTAGTAGGTAAACCAGATATGCGGAGTTAGGGGGTCAAGAAGGCGAAAGGCTTAGAAAGTGACCGTTCACCAAAATACTTTCCGAAACGTATATAGGGGGGCATGTGTCGGACGAGTCACCATGCTTTCTCGATGCTGGAGGTACCAGGGGCACAAAGTTGGCCGGGAAAGATGCCTCTTAGGCGGATTGAAAGCATGAGAAAATGCCCCCCATTCATTTTCAATGGCGGAGAGCGGGCCGGCCCCGCAGCCGAGTGTGGCCGGCGGAGAGGCGTCTCGGTCGGATGAATGAAGCGTGGAGCCGGCCTCTGACGGCGGAGCTCCGCACTTTCGAATATTTTCTATCTCCCCCTCCGGGCGGTCGACGGCAGTTGGGAAGGCCGCCCGAGAGGCGCCCGGGGCGGATACCTCGGGCGAAAAGCCGGCCTCTGACGGCGGAGCTCCGCACTTTCGAATATTTTCTATTTCCCCCTCCGGGCGGTCGACGGCA
This sequence comes from Hippocampus guttulatus, assembly GCF_054856545.1. Taxonomy (NCBI): domain Eukaryota; kingdom Metazoa; phylum Chordata; class Actinopteri; order Syngnathiformes; family Syngnathidae; genus Hippocampus; species Hippocampus guttulatus. The sequence goes on along the minus strand of NW_028233939.1, from coordinate 14,420 downwards.
GTTGGGAAGGCCGCCCGAGAGGCGCCCGGGGCGGATACCTCGGGCGAAAAGCCGGCCTCTGACGGCGGAGCTCCGCACTTTCGAATATTTTCTATTTCCCCCTCCGGGCGGCCGACGGCAGTTGGGAAGGCCGCCCGAGAGGCGCCCGGGGCGGATACCTCGGGCGAAAAGCCGGCCTCTGACGGCGGAGCTCCGCACTTTCGAATATTTTCTATTTCCCCCTCCGGGCGGCCGACGGCAGTTGGGAAGGCCGCCCGAGAGGCGCCCGGGGCGGATACCTCGGGCGAAAAGCCGGCCTCTGACGGCGGAGCTCCGCACTTTCGAATATTTTCTATTTCCCCCTCCGGGCGGCCGACGGCAGTTGGGAAGGCCGCCCGAGAGGCGCCCGGGGCGGATACCTCGGGCGAAAAGCCGGCCTCTGACGGCGGAGCTCCGCACTTTCGAATATTTTCTATTTCCCCCTCCGGGCGGCCGACGGCAGTTGGGAAGGCCGCCCGAGAGGCGCCCCGGGGCGGATACCTCGGGCGAAAAGCCGGCCTCTGACGGCGGAGCTCCGCACTTTCGAATATTTTCTATTTCCCCCTCCGGGCGGTCGACGGCAGTTGGGAAGGCCGCCCGAGAGGCGCCCGGGGCGGATACCTCGGGCGAAAAGCCGGCCTCTGACGGCGGAGCTCCGCACTTTCGAATATTTTCTATCTCCCCCTCCGGGCGGCCGACGGCAGTTGGGAAGGCCGCCCGAGAGGCGCCCGGGGCGGATACCTCGGGCGAAAAGCCGGCCTCTGACGGCGGAGCTCCGCACTTTCGAATATTTTCTATTTCCCCCTCCGGGCGGCCGACGGCAGTTGGGAAGGCCGCCCGAGAGGCGCCCGGGGCGGATACCTCGGGCGAAAAGCCGGCCTCTGACGGCGGAGCTCCGCACTTTCGAATATTTTCTATTTCCCCCTCCGGGCGGCCGACGGCAGTTGGGAAGGCCGCCCGAGAGGCGCCCGGGGCGGATACCTCGGGCGAAAAGCCGGCCTCTGACGGCGGAGCTCCGCACTTTCGAATATTTTCTATTTCCCCCTCCGGGCGGCCGACGGCAGTTGGGAAGGCCGCCCGAGAGGCGCCCGGGGCGGATACCTCGGGCGAAAAGCCGGCCTCTGACGGCGGAGCTCCGCACTTTCGAATATTTTCTATTTCCCCCTCCGGGCGGCCGACGGCAGTTGGGAAGGCCGCCCGAGAGGCGCCCCGGGGCGGATACCTCGGGCGAAAAGCCGGCCTCTGACGGCGGAGCTCCGCACTTTCGAATATTTTCTATTTCCCCCTCCGGGCGGCCGACGGCAGTTGGGAAGGTCGCCCGAGAGGCGCCCCGGGGCGGATACCCCGGGCGAAAAGCCGGCCTCTGACGGCGGAGCTCCGCACTTTCGAATATTTTCTATTTCCCCCTCCGGGCGGCTGACGGCAGGTGGGAAGGCCGCCCATTCATTTTCAATGGCGGAGGTACCAGGGGTGCCGCTGAGGGTACCAGGGGTGCCGCTGAGGGTACCAGGGGTGCAGCTGAGGGTACCAGGGGTGCCGCTGAGGGTACCAGGGGTGCCGCTGAGGGTACCAGGGGTGCCGATGAGGGTACCAGGGGTACGGCTGAGGGTACCAGGGGTGCCGCTGAGGGTACCAGGGGTGCCGCTGAGGGTACCAGGGGTGCCGCTGAGGGTACCAGGGGTTCGGCTGAGGGTACCAGGGGTACGGCTGAGGGTACCAGGGGTGCCGCTGAGGGTACCAGGGGTGCCGCTGAGGGTACCAGGGGTGCGGCTGAGGGTACCAGGGGTAAGGCTGAGGGTACCAGGGGTGCCGCTGAGGGTACCAGGGGTGCGGCTGAGGGTACCAGGGGTAAGGCTGAGGGTACCAGGGGTGCCGCTGAGGGTACCAGGGGTGCGGCTGAGG
>NW_028233938.1:32500-35143 GCF_054856545.1 Hippocampus guttulatus | reverse complement strand
AAACTCTCACGCCGGCCAAGAGGCCCTTTTCCCGGGCACGCACGCTCGATGAGCCGGCCCGCTATTATTAAACTCTCACGCCGGCCAAGAGGCCCTTTTCCCGGGCACGCACGCTCGCCGAGCCGGCCCGCTATTATTAAACTCTCAGGCCCGCTATTATTAAACTCTCACGCCGGCCAAGAGGCCCTTTTCCCGGGCACGCACGCTCGCTGAGCCGGCCCGCTATTATTAAACTCTCACGCCGGCCAAGAGGCCCTTTTCCCGGGCACGCACGCTCGATGAGCCGGCCCGCTATTATTAAACTCTCACGCCGGCCAAGAGGCCCTTTTCCCGGGCACGCACGCTCGCCGAGCCGGCCCGCTATTATTAAACTCTCACGCCGGCCAAGAGGCCTTTTTCCCGGGCACGCACGCTCGCCGAGCCGGCCCGCTATTATTAAACTCTCACGCCGGCCAGGAGGCATTTTTCCCGGGCACGCACGCTCGCCGTGCAGGCCCGCCATTTGCCTACCACACCGCCGTCTGGCGGACACCAAGCGGTACCGCCGACCCCTCCCGTTGAAAATGAATGGGGGATTTTTTTTCAATCCCCCAAGCCGGCCAAGAGGCCTTTTTCCCGGGCACGCACGCTCGATGAGCCGGCCCGCTATTATTAAACTCTTACGCCTGCAAGGAGGCCTTTTTCCCGGGCACGCACGCTCGCCGAGCCGGCCCGCTATTATTAAACTCTCACGCCTGCAAGGAGGCCTTTTTCCCGGGCACGCACGCTCGATGAGCCGGCCCGCTATTATTAAACTCTCACGCCGGCCAGGAGGCATTTTTCCCGGGCACGCACGCTCGCCGTGCAGGCCCGCCATTTGCCTACCACACCGCCGTCTGGCGGACACCACGCGGTACCGCCGACCCCTCCCGTTGAAAATGAATGGGGGATTTTTTTTTACAATCCCCCAAGCCGGCCAAGAGGCCTTTTTCCCGGGCACGCACGCTCGATGAGCCGGCCCGCTATTATTAAACTCTCACGCCGGCCAAGAGGCCCTTTTCCCGGGCACGCACGCTCGATGAGCCGGCCCGCTATTATTAAACACTCACGCCTGCAAGGAGGCCTTTTTCCCGGGCACGCACGCTCGCCGGGCCGGCCCGCTATTATTAAACTCTCACGCCGGCCAAGAGGCCTTTTTCCCGGGCACGCACGCTCTCCGGGCCGGCCCGCTATTATTAAACTCTCACGCCTGCAAGGAGGCCTTTTTCCCGGGCACGCACGCTCGCCGTGCAGGCCCGCCATTTGCCTACCACACCGCCGTCTGGCGGACACCAAGCGGTACCGCCGACCCCTCCCGTTGAAAATGAATGGGGGATTTTTTTTCAATCCCCCAAGCCGGCCAAGAGGCCTTTTTCCCGGGCACGCACGCTCGCCGGGCCGGCCCGCTATTATTAAACGCTCAGGCCGGCCAAGAGGCCCTTTTCCCGGGCACGCACGCTCGCAGAGCCGGTCCGCTATTATTAAACGCTCACGCCTGCAAGGAGGCCTTTTTCCCGGGCACGCACGCTCGCCGGGCCGGCCCGCTATTATTAAACTCTCACCCCTGCAAGGAGGCCTTTTTCCCGGGCACGCACGCTCGCGGGGCCGGCCCGCTATTATTAAACTCTCACGCCGGCCAAGAGGCCCTTTTCCCGGGCACGCACGCTCGCCGAGCCGGCCCGCTATTATTAAACTCTCACGCCTGCAAGGAGGCCCTTTTCCCGGGCACGCACGCTCGATGAGCCGGCCCGCTATTATTAAACTCTCACGCCTGCAAGGAGGCCTTTTTCCCGGGCACGCACGCTCGCGGGGCCGGCCCGCTATTATTAAACGCTCAGGCCGGCCAAGAGGCCCTTTTCCCGGGCACGCACGCTCGATGAGCCGGCCCGCTATTATTAAACGCTCAGGCCGGCCAAGAGGCCCTTTTCCCGGGCACGCACGCTCGCAGAGCCGGCCCGCTATTATTAAACTCTCACGCCTGCAAGGAGGCCCTTTTCCCGGGCACGCACGCTCGATGAGCCGGCCCGCTATTATTAAACTCTCACGCCTGCAAGGAGGCCTTTTTCCCGGGCACGCACGCTCGCGGGGCCGGCCCGCTATTATTAAACGCTCAGGCCGGCCAAGAGGCCCTTTTCCCGGGCACGCACGCTCGATGAGCCGGCCCGCTATTATTAAACGCTCAGGCCGGCCAAGAGGCCCTTTTCCCGGGCACGCACGCTCGCAGAGCCGGCCCGCTATTATTAAACTCTCACGCCTGCAAGGAGGCCCTTTTCCCGGGCACGCACGCTCGATGAGCCGGCCCGCTATTATTAAACTCTCACGCCTGCAAGGAGGCCTTTTTCCCGGGCACGCACGCTCGCCGGGCCGGCCCGCTATTATTAAACTCTCACGCCGGCCAAGAGGCCTTTTTCCCGTGCACGCACGCTCGCCGAGCCGGCCCGCTATTATTAAACTCTCACGCCTGCAAGGAGGCCTTTTTCCCGGGCACGCACGCTCGCCGGGCCGGCCCGCTATTATTAAACTCTCACGCCTGCAAGGAGGCCTTTTTCCCGGGCACGCACGCTCGCCGGGCCGGCCCGCTATTATTAAACTCTCACGCCGGCCAAGAGGCCTTTTTCCCGGGCA
>NW_028233938.1:10000-20000 GCF_054856545.1 Hippocampus guttulatus | reverse complement strand
GACGCGGCCCCGGGAATGGTCGACCCGCAAGCCGAAGGAGCCTGAACCTCCAAGCGCCGGCGCGAGGCCGGGGCCGGTGGGGGCCCTCCGAAGGCGGGTCTTGGTTGCATATCGGTCAGTGGTTGTGTTGGTGCGACCTGTAAGGAGGGAAAAAGACTCGAATGGTCTCGCCGTCTCGCAGTGAGACATAGGGGGGGGTCGACCCGCAAGCCGAAGGAGCCTGAACCTCCAAGCGCCGGCGCGGGGGCCGGGGCCGGTGGGGGCCCTCCGAAGGCGGGTCTTAAGTTGCATATCGGTCAGTTTGTGTATGGGTGCGATGTGGAGGGGGACATATTCGAAAGTGCGGAGCTCCGCCGTCAGAGGCCGGGTTTTCGCCCGGGGTATCCGCCCCGGGCGCCTCTCGGGCGGCCTTCCCAACTGCCGTCGACCGCCCGGAGGGGGAAACAGAAAATATTCGAAAGTGCGGAGCTCCGCCGTCAGAGGCCGGGTTTTCGCACGGGGTATCCGCCCCGGGCGCCTCTCGGGCGGCCTTCCCAACTGCCGTCGACCGCCCGGAGGGGGAAACAGAAAATATTCGAAAGTGCGGAGCTCCGCCGTCAGAGGCCGGGTTTTCGCACGGGGTATCCGCCCCGGGCGCCTCTCGGGCGGCCTTCCCAACTGCCGTCGACCGCCCGGAGGGGGAAACAGAAAATGTTCGAAAGTGCGGAGCTCCGCCGTCAGAGGCCGGGTTTTCGCACGGGGTATCCGCCCCGGGCGCCTCTCGGGCGGCCTTCCCAACTGCCGTCGACCGCCCGGAGGGGGAAACAGAAAATGTTCGAAAGTGCGGAGCTCCGCCGTCAGAGGCCGGGTTTTCGCACGGGGTATCCGCCCCGGGCGCCTCTCGGGCGGCCTTCCCAACTGCCGTCGACCGCCCGGAGGGGGAAACAGAAAATATTCGAAAGTGCGGAGCTCCGCCGTCAGAGGCCGGGTTTTCGCACGGGGTATCCGCCCCGGGCGCCTCTCGGGCGGCCTTCCCAACTGCCGTCGACCGCCCGGAGGGGGAAACAGAAAATATTCGAAAGTGCGGAGCTCCGCCGTCAGAGGCCGGGTTTTCGCACGGGGTATCCGCCCCGGGCGCCTCTCGGGCGGCCTTCCCAACTGCCGTCGACCGCCTGGAGGGGGAAATAGAAAATATTCGATAGTGCGGAGCTCCGCCGTCAGAGGCCGTTCCAGTGCTTTTGGGTGGCTGGAAACACCCTCACGATGGTCTGATTATACTCTTAGGGGCCTCCCCTGTGTCGCCCTGGAGGTCACCCATTCAAAACATGCTCACCTATATACGTTTCGGAAAGTATTTTGGTGAACGCTCACTTTCTAAGCCTTTTAGCCTTCTTGACCCCCTAACTCCCCATATCTGGTTTACCTACTACAGCGCCCCTAACGACCAAAATCGGTACTGCATACCCCTGGTACCCCCGCCATTGAAAATGAATGGGGGAATTTTTTTAATTTCTCAATCCGGCCAGGAGGCCTCTTTTTCGGCCACGCTCGGCCGGCGAGCCGGTCCGCTCTTTACCCCTGGTACCCCCAGCCCTACCCCTGGTACCTCCCCCATTGAAAATGAATGGCGACCCCTGGTACCCCCAGCAACACCCCTGGTACCCTCAGCCTTACCCCTGGTACCCTCAGCTCAACCCCTGGTACCCCCAGCCTAACCCCTGGTACCCTCAGCGGCACCCCTGGTACCCTCAGCAACACCCCTGGTACCCCCAGCCAGCTTCGCCCCTGGTACCCTCAGCCTTACCCCTGGTACCCTCAGCCCAACCCCTGGTACCCTCAGCCCAACCCCTGGTACCCCCAGCCAGCTTCGCCCCTGGTACCCTCAGCCTTACCCCTGGTACCCCCAGCCTTACCCCTGGTACCTCCAGCCTAACCCCTGGTACCTCCAGCCTTACCCCTGGTACCTCCAGCCTTACCCCTGGTACCTCCAGCCTTACCCCTGGTACCTCCAGCCGTACCCCTGGTACCCTCAGCCTTACCCCTGGTACCCTCAGCCTTACCCCTGGTACCCTCAGCCTTACCCCTGGTACCCTCAGCCGCACCCCTGGTACCCTCAGCGGCACCCCTGGTACCCTCAGCCTTACCCCTGGTACCCTCAGCCGCACCCCTGGTACCCTCAGCGGCACCCCTGGTACCCTCAGCGGCACCCCTGGTACCCTCAGCCGTACCCCTGGTACCCTCAGCCGAACCCCTGGTACCCTCAGCGGCACCCCTGGTACCCTCAGCGGCACCCCTGGTACCCTCAGCGGCACCCCTGGTACCCTCAGCGGCACCCCTGGTACCCTCAGCCGTACCCCTGGTACCCTCAGCGGCACCCCTGGTACCCTCAGCGGCACCCCTGGTACCCTCAGCTGCACCCCTGGTACCCTCAGCGGCACCCCTGGTACCCTCAGCGGCACCCCTGGTACCTCCGCCATTGAAAATGAATGGGCGGCCTTCCCACCTGCCGTCAGCCGCCCGGAGGGGGAAATAGAAAATATTCGAAAGTGCGGAGCTCCGCCGTCAGAGGCCGGCTTTTCGCCCGGGGTATCCGCCCCGGGGCGCCTCTCGGGCGACCTTCCCAACTGCCGTCGGCCGCCCGGAGGGGGAAATAGAAAATATTCGAAAGTGCGGAGCTCCGCCGTCAGAGGCCGGCTTTTCGCCCGAGGTATCCGCCCCGGGGCGCCTCTCGGGCGGCCTTCCCAACTGCCGTCGGCCGCCCGGAGGGGGAAATAGAAAATATTCGAAAGTGCGGAGCTCCGCCGTCAGAGGCCGGGTTTTCGCCCGAGGTATCCGCCCCGGGCGCCTCTCGGGCGGCCTTCCCAACTGCCGTCGGCCGCCCGGAGGGGGAAATAGAAAATATTCGAAAGTGCGGAGCTCCGCCGTCAGAGGCCGGCTTTTCGCCCGAGGTATCCGCCCCGGGGCGCCTCTCGGGCGGCCTTCCCAACTGCCGTCGGCCGCCCGGAGGGGGAAATAGAAAATATTCGAAAGTGCGGAGCTCCGCCGTCAGAGGCCGGGTTTTCGCCCGAGGTATCCGCCCCGGGCGCCTCTCGGGCGGCCTTCCCAACTGCCGTCGGCCGCCCGGAGGGGGAAATAGAAAATATTCGAAAGTGCGGAGCTCCGCCGTCAGAGGCCGGCTTTTCGCCCGAGGTATCCGCCCCGGGCGCCTCTCGGGCGGCCTTCCCAACTGCCGTCGGCCGCCCGGAGGGGGAAATAGAAAATATTCGAAAGTGCGGAGCTCCGCCGTCAGAGGCCGGCTTTTCGCCCGAGGTATCCGCCCCGGGCGCCTCTCGGGCGGCCTTCCCAACTGCCGTCGGCCGCCCGGAGGGGGAAATAGAAAATATTCGAAAGTGCGGAGCTCCGCCGTCAGAGGCCGGCTTTTCGCCCGAGGTATCCGCCCCGGGCGCCTCTCGGGCGGCCTTCCCAACTGCCGTCGGCCGCCCGGAGGGGGAAATAGAAAATATTCGAAAGTGCGGAGCTCCGCCGTCAGAGGCCGGCTTTTCGCCCGAGGTATCCGCCCCGGGCGCCTCTCGGGCGGCCTTCCCAACTGCCGTCGACCGCCCGGAGGGGGAGATAGAAAATATTCGAAAGTGCGGAGCTCCGCCGTCAGAGGCCGGCTTTTCGCCCGAGGTATCCGCCCCGGGCGCCTCTCGGGCGGCCTTCCCAACTGCCGTCGACCGCCCGGAGGGGGAAATAGAAAATATTCGAAAGTGCGGAGCTCCGCCGTCAGAGGCCGGCTTTTCGCCCGAGGTATCCGCCCCGGGCGCCTCTCGGGCGGCCTTCCCAACTGCCGTCGACCGCCCGGAGGGGGAGATAGAAAATATTCGAAAGTGCGGAGCTCCGCCGTCAGAGGCCGGCTTTTCGCCCGAGGTATCCGCCCCGGGCGCCTCTCGGGCGGCCTTCCCAACTGCCGTCGACCGCCCGGAGGGGGAAATAGAAAATATTCGAAAGTGCGGAGCTCCGCCGTCAGAGGCCGGCTTTTCGCCCGAGGTATCCGCCCCGGGCGCCTCTCGGGCGGCCTTCCCAACTGCCGTCGACCGCCCGGAGGGGGAGATAGAAAATATTCGAAAGTGCGGAGCTCCGCCGTCAGAGGCCGGCTCCACGCTTCATTCATCCGACCGAGACGCCTCTCCGCCGGCCACACTCGGCTGCGGGGCCGGCCCGCTCTCCGCCATTGAAAATGAATGGGGGGCATTTTCTCATGCTTTCAATCCGCCTAAGAGGCATCTTTCCCGGCCAACTTTGTGCCCCTGGTACCTCCAGCATCGAGAAAGCATGGTGACTCGTCCGACACATGCCCCCCTATATACGTTTCGGAAAGTATTTTGGTGAACGGTCACTTTCTAAGCCTTTTAGCCTTCTTGACCCCCTAACTCCGCATATCTGGTTTACCTACTACAGCGCCCCTAACGACCAAAATCGGTACTGCTACCCCTGGTACCCCCGCCATTGAAAATGAATGGGGGAATTTTTTTAATCCCCCAGGCCGGCCAGGAGGCCCCTTTCCCGGCCAAACTCGCACGCTGGGCCGGCCCGCTCTTTACCCCTGGTACCCCCGCCATTGAAAATGAATGGGGGAATTTTTTTCAATCTCCCAGGCCGGCCAGGAGGGCTCTTTCCCGGCCACACTCGCACGCCGGGCCGGCCCGCTCTTTACCCCTGGTACCCCCAGCTCTACCCCTGGTACCCCCGCCATTGAAAATGAATGGGGGAATTTTTTCAATCTCCCAATCCGACCAAGAGGCCTCTTTTCCGGCCAAACTCGCACGCCGGGCCGGCCCGCTCTTTACCCCTGGTACCCCCAGCTCTACCCCTGGTACCCCCGCCATTGAAAATGAATGGGGGAATTTTTTCAATCTCCCAATCCGACCAAGAGGCCTCTTTTCCGGCCAAACTCGCACGCCGGGCCGGCCCGCTCTTTACCCCTGGTACCCCCAGCTCTACCCCTGGTACCCCCGCCATTGAAAATGAATGGGGGAATTTTTTCAATCTCCCACGCCGGCCAAGAGGCCTTTTTCCCGGGCACGCACGCTCGCCGGGCCGGCCCGCTATTATTAAACTCTCACCCCTGCAAGGAGGCCTTTTTCCCGGGCACGCACGCTCGCGGGGCCGGCCCGCTATTATTAAACTCTCACGCCGGCCAAGAGGCCTTTTTCCCGGGCACGCACGCTCGCCGGGCCGGCCCGCTATTATTAAACTCTCACGCCTGCAAGGAGGCCTTTTTCCCGGGCACGCACGCTCGCCGGGCCGGCCCGCTATTATTGAACTCTCACGCCTGCAAGGAGGCCTTTTTCCCGGGCACGCACGCTCGCGGAGCCGGCCCGCTATTATTAAACTCTCACGCCTGCAAGGAGGCCTTTTTCCCGGGCACGCACGCTCGCCGGGCCGGCCCGCTATTATTAAACTCTCACGCCTGCAAGGAGGCCTTTTTCCCGGGCACGCACGCTCGCCGGGCCGGCCCGCTATTATTAAACTCTCACGCCTGCAAGGAGGCCTTTTTCCCGGGCACGCACGCTCGCCGGGCCGGCCCGCTATTATTAAACTCTCACGCCGGCCAAGAGGCCTTTTTCCCGGGCACGCACGCTCGATGAGCCGGCCCGCTATTATTAAACTCTCACGCCGGCCAAGAGGCCCTTTTCCCGGGCACGCACGCTCGCCGAGCCGGCCCGCTATTATTAAACTCTCACGCCGGCCAAGAGGCCTTTTTCCCGGCCACGCACGCTCGCGGAGCCGGCCCGCTATTATTAAACTCTCACGCCTGCAAGGAGGCCTTTTTCCCGGGCACGCACGCTCGCCGGGCCGGCCCGCTATTATTAAACTCTCACGCCTGCAAGGAGGCCTTTTTCCCGGGCACGCACGCTCGCCGGGCCGGCCCGCTATTATTAAACTCTCACGCCGGCCAAGAGGCCCTTTTCCCGGGCACGCACGCTCGATGAGCCGGCCCGCTATTATTAAACTCTCACGCCGGCCAAGAGGCCCTTTTCCCGGGCACGCACGCTCGCCGAGCCGGCCCGCTATTATTAAACTCTCAGGCCCGCTATTATTAAACTCTCACGCCGGCCAAGAGGCCCTTTTCCCGGGCACGCACGCTCGCTGAGCCGGCCCGCTATTATTAAACTCTCACGCCGGCCAAGAGGCCCTTTTCCCGGGCACGCACGCTCGATGAGCCGGCCCGCTATTATTAAACTCTCACGCCGGCCAAGAGGCCCTTTTCCCGGGCACGCACGCTCGCCGAGCCGGCCCGCTATTATTAAACTCTCACGCCGGCCAAGAGGCCTTTTTCCCGGGCACGCACGCTCGCCGAGCCGGCCCGCTATTATTAAACTCTCACGCCGGCCAGGAGGCATTTTTCCCGGGCACGCACGCTCGCCGTGCAGGCCCGCCATTTGCCTACCACACCGCCGTCTGGCGGACACCAAGCGGTACCGCCGACCCCTCCCGTTGAAAATGAATGGGGGATTTTTTTTCAATCCCCCAAGCCGGCCAAGAGGCCTTTTTCCCGGGCACGCACGCTCGATGAGCCGGCCCGCTATTATTAAACTCTTACGCCTGCAAGGAGGCCTTTTTCCCGGGCACGCACGCTCGCCGAGCCGGCCCGCTATTATTAAACTCTCACGCCTGCAAGGAGGCCTTTTTCCCGGGCACGCACGCTCGATGAGCCGGCCCGCTATTATTAAACTCTCACGCCGGCCAGGAGGCATTTTTCCCGGGCACGCACGCTCGCCGTGCAGGCCCGCCATTTGCCTACCACACCGCCGTCTGGCGGACACCACGCGGTACCGCCGACCCCTCCCGTTGAAAATGAATGGGGGATTTTTTTTTACAATCCCCCAAGCCGGCCAAGAGGCCTTTTTCCCGGGCACGCACGCTCGATGAGCCGGCCCGCTATTATTAAACTCTCACGCCGGCCAAGAGGCCCTTTTCCCGGGCACGCACGCTCGATGAGCCGGCCCGCTATTATTAAACACTCACGCCTGCAAGGAGGCCTTTTTCCCGGGCACGCACGCTCGCCGGGCCGGCCCGCTATTATTAAACTCTCACGCCGGCCAAGAGGCCTTTTTCCCGGGCACGCACGCTCTCCGGGCCGGCCCGCTATTATTAAACTCTCACGCCTGCAAGGAGGCCTTTTTCCCGGGCACGCACGCTCGCCGGGCCGGCCCGCTATTATTAAACTCTCACGCCGGCCAAGAGGCCCTTTTCCCGGGCACGCACGCTCGATGAGCCGGCCCGCTATTATTAAACTCTCACGCCGGCCAAGAGGCCCTTTTCCCGGGCACGCACGCTCGCCGAGCCGGCCCGCTATTATTAAACTCTCAGGCCCGCTATTATTAAACTCTCACGCCGGCCAAGAGGCCCTTTTCCCGGGCACGCACGCTCGCTGAGCCGGCCCGCTATTATTAAACTCTCACGCCGGCCAAGAGGCCCTTTTCCCGGGCACGCACGCTCGATGAGCCGGCCCGCTATTATTAAACTCTCACGCCGGCCAAGAGGCCCTTTTCCCGGGCACGCACGCTCGCCGAGCCGGCCCGCTATTATTAAACTCTCACGCCGGCCAAGAGGCCTTTTTCCCGGGCACGCACGCTCGCCGAGCCGGCCCGCTATTATTAAACTCTCACGCCGGCCAGGAGGCATTTTTCCCGGGCACGCACGCTCGCCGTGCAGGCCCGCCATTTGCCTACCACACCGCCGTCTGGCGGACACCAAGCGGTACCGCCGACCCCTCCCGTTGAAAATGAATGGGGGATTTTTTTTCAATCCCCCAAGCCGGCCAAGAGGCCTTTTTCCCGGGCACGCACGCTCGATGAGCCGGCCCGCTATTATTAAACTCTTACGCCTGCAAGGAGGCCTTTTTCCCGGGCACGCACGCTCGCCGAGCCGGCCCGCTATTATTAAACTCTCACGCCTGCAAGGAGGCCTTTTTCCCGGGCACGCACGCTCGATGAGCCGGCCCGCTATTATTAAACTCTCACGCCGGCCAGGAGGCATTTTTCCCGGGCACGCACGCTCGCCGTGCAGGCCCGCCATTTGCCTACCACACCGCCGTCTGGCGGACACCACGCGGTACCGCCGACCCCTCCCGTTGAAAATGAATGGGGGATTTTTTTTTACAATCCCCCAAGCCGGCCAAGAGGCCTTTTTCCCGGGCACGCACGCTCGATGAGCCGGCCCGCTATTATTAAACTCTCACGCCGGCCAAGAGGCCCTTTTCCCGGGCACGCACGCTCGATGAGCCGGCCCGCTATTATTAAACACTCACGCCTGCAAGGAGGCCTTTTTCCCGGGCACGCACGCTCGCCGGGCCGGCCCGCTATTATTAAACTCTCACGCCGGCCAAGAGGCCTTTTTCCCGGGCACGCACGCTCTCCGGGCCGGCCCGCTATTATTAAACTCTCACGCCTGCAAGGAGGCCTTTTTCCCGGGCACGCACGCTCGCCGTGCAGGCCCGCCATTTGCCTACCACACCGCCGTCTGGCGGACACCAAGCGGTACCGCCGACCCCTCCCGTTGAAAATGAATGGGGGATTTTTTTTCAATCCCCCAAGCCGGCCAAGAGGCCTTTTTCCCGGGCACGCACGCTCGCCGGGCCGGCCCGCTATTATTAAACGCTCAGGCCGGCCAAGAGGCCCTTTTCCCGGGCACGCACGCTCGCAGAGCCGGTCCGCTATTATTAAACGCTCACGCCTGCAAGGAGGCCTTTTTCCCGGGCACGCACGCTCGCCGGGCCGGCCCGCTATTATTAAACTCTCACCCCTGCAAGGAGGCCTTTTTCCCGGGCACGCACGCTCGCGGGGCCGGCCCGCTATTATTAAACTCTCACGCCGGCCAAGAGGCCCTTTTCCCGGGCACGCACGCTCGCCGAGCCGGCCCGCTATTATTAAACTCTCACGCCTGCAAGGAGGCCCTTTTCCCGGGCACGCACGCTCGATGAGCCGGCCCGCTATTATTAAACTCTCACGCCTGCAAGGAGGCCTTTTTCCCGGGCACGCACGCTCGCGGGGCCGGCCCGCTATTATTAAACGCTCAGGCCGGCCAAGAGGCCCTTTTCCCGGGCACGCACGCTCGATGAGCCGGCCCGCTATTATTAAACGCTCAGGCCGGCCAAGAGGCCCTTTTCCCGGGCACGCACGCTCGCAGAGCCGGCCCGCTATTATTAAACTCTCACGCCTGCAAGGAGGCCCTTTTCCCGGGCACGCACGCTCGATGAGCCGGCCCGCTATTATTAAACTCTCACGCCTGCAAGGAGGCCTTTTTCCCGGGCACGCACGCTCGCGGGGCCGGCCCGCTATTATTAAACGCTCAGGCCGGCCAAGAGGCCCTTTTCCCGGGCACGCACGCTCGATGAGCCGGCCCGCTATTATTAAACGCTCAGGCCGGCCAAGAGGCCCTTTTCCCGGGCACGCACGCTCGCAGAGCCGGCCCGCTATTATTAAACTCTCACGCCTGCAAGGAGGCCCTTTTCCCGGGCACGCACGCTCGATGAGCCGGCCCGCTATTATTAAACTCTCACGCCTGCAAGGAGGCCTTTTTCCCGGGCACGCACGCTCGCCGGGCCGGCCCGCTATTATTAAACTCTCACGCCGGCCAAGAGGCCTTTTTCCCGTGCACGCACGCTCGCCGAGCCGGCCCGCTATTATTAAACTCTCACGCCTGCAAGGAGGCCTTTTTCCCGGGCACGCACGCTCGCCGGGCCGGCCCGCTATTATTAAACTCTCACGCCTGCAAGGAGGCCTTTTTCCCGGGCACGCACGCTCGCCGGGCCGGCCCGCTATTATTAAACTCTCACGCCGGCCAAGAGGCCTTTTTCCCGGGCACGCACGCTCGCCGGGCCGGCCCGCTATTATTAAACTCTCACGCCGGCCAAGAGGCCCTTTTCCCGGGCACGCACGCTCGATGAGCCGGCCCGCTATTATTAAACTCTCACGCCGGCCAAGAGGCCTTTTTCCCGGGCACGCACGCTCGCCGAGCCGGCCCGCCTTTTGCC